>NC_090282.1:65627592-65943842 GCF_037392515.1 Haliotis asinina | reverse complement strand
TATTCCTGAGTCTTTGGGGATTCCTGCATGTATTTTGCAAGGGTGGCGATTTATTATCCGGGGCTGTGCAACAGCTATCAACCCTTTGTCAACTCATCAGGATGTTCTCCATCATGGATTTAGCACAGATTGCTGACAAGTACATCATAATTGTAATCGGTATAACAAGTCAATAAATAGCAAGGGAAGCTGAACCCTACAGAATAGCACTGACCTTGTTATTTTCACATGCGCATGAAGATTTGAATGGTGTGGCTAAGCACGACACTCATACCATCATATCAATGTTAAACTTCAGAGTAATAATACAGATGACCGAACTCAAAAACACCATAGCAACTGCCGTGTACAAAACGCGAAATTCCACAAGCACATACAACTACGCACTGGGTACTAGTTTGGTTTTCATGTGCACGATTTCATTCAGGAACAAACACACAAGTCCTAAACACCAGTGTGCAGCTCCCGACAATGTTCTCTCAAACTTCTCCAAAATGGTCTGCATCTGGGTTATCCAAACACTTTCAGTTATCAAAAGATTCACTTTGGTAACAAGACCCTTCATCCACTATCATAATGCCGACGAACCACACAACTAACTCAATTACCTTGTACATCGACGTGAACTTCCACTAAATCAGTAACATGATAAAACAAAATCCTCTCACCAAATCAACACAGTCTTCGGCGTACATGGATATACTTCAGTGGATCACTTCTTGACCTCGTCAAAATCCTCAACCAAAATGGTTTAGCATCAAACAACATAGCTGCTCAATTACTTCTGCCTATCCACTACCAGTTGCAGAAAGAACTCCTTTGGTAGTACACACCGATCGCTACACGCCCGTCAGACGCGTTCACTGACCAGAGAATCATTGTCTCTGACGTCAGCTGATTGTTGACGTATTATATTTATGACGAAATCACTTATGGGGACACAGAAACCAATGACGTGGCGCTATTGTTGACGTCACCGACTCCAGTTTGGCCACATCCCCACTCTATTCCTGAGTCTTTGGGGATTCCTGCATGTATTTTGCAAGGGTGGCGATTTATTATCCGGGGCTGTGCAACAGCTATCAACCCTTTGTCAACTCATCAGGATGTTCTCCATCATGGATTTAGCACAGATTGCTGACAAGTACATCATAATTGTAATCGGTATAACAAGTCAATAAATAGCAAGGGAAGCTGAACCCTACAGAATAGCACTGACCTTGTTATTTTCACATGCGCATGAAGATTTGAATGGTGTGGCTAAGCACGACACTCATACCATCATATCAATGTTAAACTTCAGAGTAATAATACAGATGACCGAACTCAAAAACACCATAGCAACTGCCGTGTACAAAACGCGAAATTCCACAAGCACATACAACTACGCACTGGGTACTAGTTTGGTTTTCATGTGCACGATTTCATTCAGGAACAAACACACAAGTCCTAAACACCAGTGTGCAGCTCCCGACAATGTTCTCTCAAACTTCTCCAAAATGGTCTGCATCTGGGTTATCCAAACACTTTCAGTTATCAAAAGATTCACTTTGGTAACAAGACCCTTCATCCACTATCATAATGCCGACGAACCACACAACTAACTCAATTACCTTGTACATCGACGTGAACTTCCACTAAATCAGTAACATGATAAAACAAAATCCTCTCACCAAATCAACACAGTCTTCGGCGTACATGGATATACTTCAGTGGATCACTTCTTGACCTCGTCAAAATCCTCAACCAAAATGGTTTAGCATCAAACAACATAGCTGCTCAATTACTTCTGCCTATCCACTACCAGTTGCAGAAAGAACTCCTTTGGTAGTACACACCGATCGCTACACGCCCGTCAGACGCGTTCACTGACCAGAGAATCATTGTCTCTGACGTCAGCTGATTGTTGACGTATTATATTTATGACGAAATCACTTATGGGGACACAGAAACCAATGACGTGGCGCTATTGTTGACGTCACCGACTCCAGTTTGGCCACATCCCCACTCTATTCCTGAGTCTTTGGGGATTCCTGCATGTATTTTGCAAGGGTGGCGATTTATTATCCGGGGCTGTGCAACAGCTATCAACCCTTTGTCAACTCATCAGGATGTTCTCCATCATGGATTTAGCACAGATTGCTGACAAGTACATCATAATTGTAATCGGTATAACAAGTCAATAAATAGCAAGGGAAGCTGAACCCTACAGAATAGCACTGACCTTGTTATTTTCACATGCGCATGAAGATTTGAATGGTGTGGCTAAGCACGACACTCATACCATCATATCAATGTTAATCTTCAGAGTAATAATACAGATGACCGCACTCAAAAACACCATAGCAACTGCCGTGTACAAAACGCGAAATTCCACAAGCACATACAACTACGCACTGGGTACTAGTTTGGTTTTCATGTGCACGATTTCATTCAGGAACAAACACACAAGTCCTAAACACCAGTGTGCAGCTCCCGACAATGTTCTCTCAAGCTTCTCCAAAATGGTCTGCATCTGGGTTATCCAAACACTTTCAGTTATCAAAAGATTCACTTTGGTAACAAGACCCTTCATCCACTATCATAATGCCGACGAACCACACAACTAACTCAATTACCTTGTACATCGACGTGAACTTCCACTAAATCAGTAACATGATAAAACAAAATCCTCTCACCAAATCAACACAGTCTTCGGCGTACATGGATATACTTCAGTGGATCACTTCTTGACCTCGTCAAAATCCTCAACCAAAATGGTTTAGCATCAAACAACATAGCTGCTCAATTACTTCTGCCTATCCACTACCAGTTGCAGAAAGAACTCCTTTGGTAGTACACACCGATCGCTACACGCCCGTCAGACGCGTTCACTGACCAGAGAATCATTGTCTCTGACGTCAGCTGATTGTTGACGTATTATATTTATGACGAAATCACTTATGGGGACACAGAAACCAATGACGTGGCGCTATTGTTGACGTCACCGACTCCAGTTTGGCCACATCCCCACTCTATTCCTGAGTCTTTGGGGATTCCTGCATGTATTTTGCAAGGGTGGCGATTTATTATCCGGGGCTGTGCGACAGCTATCAACCCTTTGTCAACTCATCAGGATGCTCTCCATCATGGATTTAGCACAGATTGCTGACAAGTACATCATAATTGTAATCGGTATAACAAGTCAATAAATAGCAAGGGAAGCTGAACCCTACAGAATAGCACTGACCTTGTTATTTTCACATGCGCATGAAGATTTGAATGGTGTGGCTAAGCACGACACTCATACCATCATATCAATGTTAAACTTCAGAGTAATAATACAGATGACCGAACTCAAAAACACCATAGCAACTGCCGTGTACAAAACGCGAAATTCCACAAGCACATACAACTACGCACTGGGTACTAGTTTGGTTTTCATGTGCACGATTTCATTCAGGAACAAACACACAAGTCCTAAACACCAGTGTGCAGCTCCCGACAATGTTCTCTCAAGCTTCTCCAAAATGGTCTGCATCTGGGTTATCCAAACACTTTCAGTTATCAAAAGATTCACTTTGGTAACAAGACCCTTCATCCACTATCATAATGCCGACGAACCACACAACTAACTCAGTTACCTTGTACATCGACGTGAACTTCCACTAAATCAGTAACATGATAAAACAAAATCCTCTCACCAAATCAACACAGTCTTCTGCGTACATGGATATACTTCAGTGGATCACTTCTTGACCTCGTCAAAATCCTCAACCAAAATGGTTTAGCATCAAACAACATAGCTGCTCAATTACTTCTGCCTATCCACTACCAGTTGCAGAAAGAACTCCTTTGGTAGTACACACCGATCGCTACACGCCCGTCAGACGCGTTCACTGACCAGAGAATCATTGTCTCTGACGTCAGCTGATTGTTGACGTATTATATTTATGACGAAATCACTTATGGGGACACAGAAACCAATGACGTGGCGCTATTGTTGACGTCACCGACTCCAGTTTGGCCACATCCCCACTCTATTCCTGAGTCTTTGGGGATTCCTGCATGTATTTTGCAAGGGTGGCGATTTATTATCCGGGGCTGTGCGACAGCTATCAACCCTTTGTCAACTCATCAGGATGCTCTCCATCATGGATTTAGCACAGATTGCTGACAAGTACATCATAATTGTAATCGGTGTAACAAGTCAATAAATAGCAAGGGAAGCTGAACCCTACAGAATAGCACTGACCTTGTTATTTTCACATGCGCATGAAGATTTGAATGGTGTGGCTAAGCACGACACTCATACCATCATATCAATGTTAAACTTCAGAGTAATAATACACATGACCGAACTCAAAAACACCATAGCAACTGCCGTGTACAAAACGCGAAATTCCACAAGCACATACAACTACGCACTGGGTACTAGTTTGGTTTTCATGTGCACGATTTCATTCAGGAACAAACACACAAGTCCTAAACACCAGTGTGCAGCTCCCGACAATGTTCTCTCAAGCTTCTCCAAAATGGTCTGCATCTGGGTTATCCAAACACTTTCAGTTATCAAAAGATTCACTTTGGTAACAAGACCCTTCATCCACTATCATAATGCCGACGAACCACACAACTAACTCAATTACCTTGTACATCGACGTGAACTTCCACTAAATCAGTAACATGATAAAACAGAATCCTCTCACCAAATCAACACAGTCTTCGGCGTACATGGATATACCTCAGCAGATCACTTCTTGACCTCGTCAAAATCCTCAACCAAAATGTTTAGCATCAAACAGCATAGCTGCTCAATTACTTCTGCCTATCCACTACCAGTTGCAGAAAGAACTCCTTTGGTAGTACACACCGAACGCTACACGCCCGTCAGACGCGTTCACTGACCAGAGAATCATTGTCTCTGACGTCAGCTGATTGTTGACGTATTATATTTATGACGAAATCACTTATGGGGACACAGAAACCAATGACGTGGCGCTATTGTTCACGTCACCGACTCCAGTTTGGCCACATCCCCACTCTATTCCTGAGTCTTTGGGGATTCCTGCATGTATTTTGCAAGGGTGGCGATTTATTATCCGGGGCTGTGCGACAGCTATCAACCCTTTGTCAACTCATCAGGATGCTCTCCATCATGGATTTAGCACAGATTGCTGACAAGTACATCATAATTGTAATCGGTATAACAAGTCAATAAATAGCAAGGGAAGCTGAACCCTACAGAATAGCACTGACCTTGTTATTTTCACATGCGCATGAAGATTTGAATGGTGTGGCTAAGCACGACACTCATACCATCATATCAATGTTAAACTTCAGAGTAATAATACAGATGACCGAACTCAAAAACACCATAGCAACTGCCGTGTACAAAACGCGAAATTCCACAAGCACATACAACTACGCACTGGGTACTAGTTTGGTTTTCATGTGCACGATTTCATTCAGGAACAAACACACAAGTCCTAAACACCAGTGTGCAGCTCCCGACAATGTTCTCTCAAGCTTCTCCAAAATGGTCTGCATCTGGGTTATCCAAACACTTTCAGTTATCAAAAGATTCACTTTGGTAACAAGACCCTTCATCCACTATCATAATGCCGACGAACCACACAACTAACTCAATTACCTTGTACATCGACGTGAACTTCCACTAAATCAGTAACATGATAAAACAAAATCCTCTCACCAAATCAACACAGTCTTCTGCGTACATGGATATACTTCAGTGGATCACTTCTTGACCTCGTCAAAATCCTCAACCAAAATGGTTTAGCATCAAACAACATAGCTGCTCAATTACTTCTGCCTATCCACTACCAGTTGCAGAAAGAACTCCTTTGGTAGTACACACCGATCGCTACACGCCCGTCAGACGCGTTCACTGACCAGAGAATCATTGTCTCTGACGTCAGCTGATTGTTGACGTATTATATTTATGACGAAATCACTTATGGGGACACAGAAACCAATGACGTGGCGCTATTGTTGACGTCACCGACTCCAGTTTGGCCACATCCCCACTCTATTCCTGAGTCTTTGGGGATTCCTGCATGTATTTTGCAAGGGTGGCGATTTATTATCCGGGGCTGTGCGACAGCTATCAACCCTTTGTCAACTCATCAGGATGCTCTCCATCATGGATTTAGCACAGATTGCTGACAAGTACATCATAATTGTAATCGGTGTAACAAGTCAATAAATAGCAAGGGAAGCTGAACCCTACAGAATAGCACTGACCTTGTTATTTTCACATGCGCATGAAGATTTGAATGGTGTGGCTAAGCACGACACTCATACCATCATATCAATGTTAAACTTCAGAGTAATAATACACATGACCGAACTCAAAAACACCATAGCAACTGCCGTGTACAAAACGCGAAATTCCACAAGCACATACAACTACGCACTGGGTACTAGTTTGGTTTTCATGTGCACGATTTCATTCAGGAACAAACACACAAGTCCTAAACACCAGTGTGCAGCTCCCGACAATGTTCTCTCAAGCTTCTCCAAAATGGTCTGCATCTGGGTTATCCAAACACTTTCAGTTATCAAAAGATTCACTTTGGTAACAAGACCCTTCATCCACTATCATAATGCCGACGAACCACACAACTAACTCAATTACCTTGTACATCGACGTGAACTTCCACTAAATCAGTAACATGATAAAACAGAATCCTCTCACCAAATCAACACAGTCTTCGGCGTACATGGATATACCTCAGCAGATCACTTCTTGACCTCGTCAAAAATCCTCAACCAAAATGTTTAGCATCAAACAGCATAGCTGCTCAATTACTTCTGCCTATCCACTACCAGTTGCAGAAAGAACTCCTTTGGTAGTACACACCGAACGCTACACGCCCGTCAGACGCGTTCACTGACCAGAGAATCATTGTCTCTGACGTCAGCTGATTGTTGACGTATTATATTTATGACGAAATCACTTATGGGGACACAGAAACCAATGACGTGGCGCTATTGTTCACGTCACCGACTCCAGTTTGGCCACATCCCCACTCTATTCCTGAGTCTTTGGGGATTCCTGCATGTATTTTGCAAGGGTGGCGATTTATTATCCGGGGCTGTGCGACAGCTATCAACCCTTTGTCAACTCATCAGGATGCTCTCCATCATGGATTTAGCACAGATTGCTGACAAGTACATCATAATTGTAATCGGTATAACAAGTCAATAAATAGCAAGGGAAGCTGAACCCTACAGAATAGCACTGACCTTGTTATTTTCACATGCGCATGAAGATTTGAATGGTGTGGCTAAGCACGACACTCATACCATCATATCAATGTTAAACTTCAGAGTAATAATACAGATGACCGAACTCAAAAACACCATAGCAACTGCCGTGTACAAAACGCGAAATTCCACAAGCACATACAACTACGCACTGGGTACTAGTTTGGTTTTCATGTGCACGATTTCATTCAGGAACAAACACACAAGTCCTAAACACCAGTGTGCAGCTCCCGACAATGTTCTCTCAAGCTTCTCCAAAATGGTCTGCATCTGGGTTATCCAAACACTTTCAGTTATCAAAAGATTCACTTTGGTAACAAGACCCTTCATCCACTATCATAATGCCGACGAACCACACAACTAACTCAGTTACCTTGTACATCGACGTGAACTTCCACTAAATCAGTAACATGATAAAACAAAATCCTCTCACCAAATCAACACAGTCTTCTGCGTACATGGATATACTTCTGTGGATCACTTCTTGACCTCGTCAAAATCCTCAACCAAAATGGTTTAGCATCAAACAACATAGCTGCTCAATTACTTCTGCCTATCCACTACCAGTTGCAGAAAGAACTCCTTTGGTAGTACACACCGATCGCTACACGCCCGTCAGACGCGTTCACTGACCAGAGAATCATTGTCTCTGACGTCAGCTGATTGTTGACGTATTATATTTATGACGAAATCACTTATGGGGACACAGAAACCAATGACGTGGCGCTATTGTTGACGTCACCGACTCCAGTTTGGCCACATCCCCACTCTATTCCTGAGTCTTTGGGGATTCCTGCATGTATTTTGCAAGGGTGGCGATTTATTATCCGGGGCTGTGCGACAGCTATCAACCCTTTGTCAACTCATCAGGATGCTCTCCATCATGGATTTAGCACAGATTGCTGACAAGTACATCATAATTGTAATCGGTGTAACAAGTCAATAAATAGCAAGGGAAGCTGAACCCTACAGAATAGCACTGACCTTGTTATTTTCACATGCGCATGAAGATTTGAATGGTGTGGCTAAGCACGACACTCATACCATCATATCAATGTTAAACTTCAGAGTAATAATACACATGACCGAACTCAAAAACACCATAGCAACTGCCGTGTACAAAACGCGAAATTCCACAAGCACATACAACTACGCACTGGGTACTAGTTTGGTTTTCATGTGCACGATTTCATTCAGGAACAAACACACAAGTCCTAAACACCAGTGTGCAGCTCCCGACAATGTTCTCTCAAGCTTCTCCAAAATGGTCTGCATCTGGGTTATCCAAACACTTTCAGTTATCAAAAGATTCACTTTGGTAACAAGACCCTTCATCCACTATCATAATGCCGACGAACCACACAACTAACTCAATTACCTTGTACATCGACGTGAACTTCCACTAAATCAGTAACATGATAAAACAGAATCCTCTCACCAAATCAACACAGTCTTCGGCGTACATGGATATACCTCAGCAGATCACTTCTTGACCTCGTCAAAATCCTCAACCAAAATGTTTAGCATCAAACAGCATAGCTGCTCAATTACTTCTGCCTATCCACTACCAGTTGCAGAAAGAACTCCTTTGGTAGTACACACCGAACGCTACACGCCCGTCAGACGCGTTCACTGACCAGAGAATCATTGTCTCTGACGTCAGCTGATTGTTGACGTATTATATTTATGACGAAATCACTTATGGGGACACAGAAACCAATGACGTGGCGCTATTGTTCACGTCACCGACTCCAGTTTGGCCACATCCCCACTCTATTCCTGAGTCTTTGGGGATTCCTGCATGTATTTTGCAAGGGTGGCGATTTATTATCCGGGGCTGTGCGACAGCTATCAACCCTTTGTCAACTCATCAGGATGCTCTCCATCATGGATTTAGCACAGATTGCTGACAAGTACATCATAATTGTAATCGGTATAACAAGTCAATAAATAGCAAGGGAAGCTGAACCCTACAGAATAGCACTGACCTTGTTATTTTCACATGCGCATGAAGATTTGAATGGTGTGGCTAAGCACGACACTCATACCATCATATCAATGTTAAACTTCAGAGTAATAATACAGATGACCGAACTCAAAAACACCATAGCAACTGCCGTGTACAAAACGCGAAATTCCACAAGCACATACAACTACGCACTGGGTACTAGTTTGGTTTTCATGTGCACGATTTCATTCAGGAACAAACACACAAGTCCTAAACACCAGTGTGCAGCTCCCGACAATGTTCTCTCAAGCTTCTCCAAAATGGTCTGCATCTGGGTTATCCAAACACTTTCAGTTATCAAAAGATTCACTTTGGTAACAAGACCCTTCATCCACTATCATAATGCCGACGAACCACACAACTAACTCAATTACCTTGTACATCGACGTGAACTTCCACTAAATCAGTAACATGATAAAACAAAATCCTCTCACCAAATCAACACAGTCTTCTGCGTACATGGATATACTTCAGTGGATCACTTCTTGACCTCGTCAAAATCCTCAACCAAAATGGTTTAGCATCAAACAACATAGCTGCTCAATTACTTCTGCCTATCCACTACCAGTTGCAGAAAGAACTCCTTTGGTAGTACACACCGATCGCTACACGCCCGTCAGACGCGTTCACTGACCAGAGAATCATTGTCTCTGACGTCAGCTGATTGTTGAGGTATTATATTTATGACGAAATCACTTATGGGGACACAGAAACCAATGACGTGGCGCTATTGTTCACGTCACCGACTCCAGTTTGGCCACATCCCCACTCTATTCCTGAGTCTTTGGGGATTCCTGCATGTATTTTGCAAGGGTGGCGATTTATTATCCGGGGCTGTGCGACAGCTATCAACCCTTTGTCAACTCATCAGGATGTTCTCCATCATGGATTTAGCACAGATTGCTGACAAGTACATCATAATTGTAATCGGTATAACAAGTCAATAAATAGCAAGGGAAGCTGAACCCTACAGAATAGCACTGACCTTGTTATTTTCACATGCGCATGAAGATTTGAATGGTGTGGCTAAGCACGACACTCATACCATCATATCAATGTTAAACTTCAGAGTAATAATACAGATGACCGAACTCAAAAACACCATAGCAACTGCCGTGTACAAAACGCGAAATTCCACAAGCACATACAACTACGCACTGGGTACTAGTTTGGTTTTCATGTGCACGATTTCATTCAGGAACAAACACACAAGTCCTAAACACCAGTGTGCAGCTCCCGACAATGTTCTCTCAAGCTTCTCCAAAATGGTCTGCATCTGGGTTATCCAAACACTTTCAGTTATCAAAAGATTCACTTTGGTAACAAGACCCTTCATCCACTATCATAATGCCGACGAACCACACAACTAACTCAATTACCTTGTACATCGACGTGAACTTCCACTAAATCAGTAACATGATAAAACAAAATCCTCTCACCAAATCAACACAGTCTTCTGCGTACATGGATATACTTCAGTGGATCACTTCTTGACCTCGTCAAAATCCTCAACCAAAATGGTTTAGCATCAAACAACATAGCTGCTCAATTACTTCTGCCTATCCACTACCAGTTGCAGAAAGAACTCCTTTGGTAGTACACACCGAACGCTACACGCCCGTCAGACGCGTTCACTGACCAGAGAATCATTGTCTCTGACGTCAGCTGATTGTTGACGTATTATATTTATGACGAAATCACTTATGGGGACACAGAAACCAATGACGTGGCGCTATTGTTCACGTCACCGACTCCAGTTTGGCCACATCCCCACTCTATTCCTGAGTCTTTGGGGATTCCTGCATGTATTTTGCAAGGGTGGCGATTTATTATCCGGGGCTGTGCGACAGCTATCAACCCTTTGTCAACTCATCAGGATGCTCTCCATCATGGATTTAGCACAGATTGCTGACAAGTACATCATAATTGTAATCGGTATAACAAGTCAATAAATAGCAAGGGAAGCTGAACCCTACAGAATAGCACTGACCTTGTTATTTTCACATGCGCATGAAGATTTGAATGGTGTGGCTAAGCACGACACTCATACCATCATATCAATGTTAAACTTCAGAGTAATAATACAGATGACCGAACTCAAAAACACCATAGCAACTGCCGTGTACAAAACGCGAAATTCCACAAGCACATACAACTACGCACTGGGTACTAGTTTGGTTTTCATGTGCACGATTTCATTCAGGAACAAACACACAAGTCCTAAACACCAGTGTGCAGCTCCCGACAATGTTCTCTCAAGCTTCTCCAAAATGGTCTGCATCTGGGTTATCCAAACACTTTCAGTTATCAAAAGATTCACTTTGGTAACAAGACCCTTCATCCACTATCATAATGCCGACGAACCACACAACTAACTCAATTACCTTGTACATCGACGTGAACTTCCACTAAATCAGTAACATGATAAAACAAAATCCTCTCACCAAATCAACACAGTCTTCTGCGTACATGGATATACTTCAGTGGATCACTTCTTGACCTCGTCAAAATCCTCAACCAAAATGGTTTAGCATCAAACAACATAGCTGCTCAATTACTTCTGCCTATCCACTACCAGTTGCAGAAAGAACTCCTTTGGTAGTACACACCGATCGCTACACGCCCGTCAGACGCGTTCACTGACCAGAGAATCATTGTCTCTGACGTCAGCTGATTGTTGAGGTATTATATTTATGACGAAATCACTTATGGGGACACAGAAACCAATGACGTGGCGCTATTGTTCACGTCACCGACTCCAGTTTGGCCACATCCCCACTCTATTCCTGAGTCTTTGGGGATTCCTGCATGTATTTTGCAAGGGTGGCGATTTATTATCCGGGGCTGTGCGACAGCTATCAACCCTTTGTCAACTCATCAGGATGTTCTCCATCATGGATTTAGCACAGATTGCTGACAAGTACATCATAATTGTAATCGGTATAACAAGTCAATAAATAGCAAGGGAAGCTGAACCCTACAGAATAGCACTGACCTTGTTATTTTCACATGCGCATGAAGATTTGAATGGTGTGGCTAAGCACGACACTCATACCATCATATCAATGTTAAACTTCAGAGTAATAATACAGATGACCGAACTCAAAAACACCATAGCAACTGCCGTGTACAAAACGCGAAATTCCACAAGCACATACAACTACGCACTGGGTACTAGTTTGGTTTTCATGTGCACGATTTCATTCAGGAACAAACACACAAGTCCTAAACACCAGTGTGCAGCTCCCGACAATGTTCTCTCAAGCTTCTCCAAAATGGTCTGCATCTGGGTTATCCAAACACTTTCAGTTATCAAAAGATTCACTTTGGTAACAAGACCCTTCATCCACTATCATAATGCCGACGAACCACACAACTAACTCAATTACCTTGTACATCGACGTGAACTTCCACTAAATCAGTAACATGATAAAACAAAATCCTCTCACCAAATCAACACAGTCTTCTGCGTACATGGATATACTTCAGTGGATCACTTCTTGACCTCGTCAAAATCCTCAACCAAAATGGTTTAGCATCAAACAACATAGCTGCTCAATTACTTCTGCCTATCCACTACCAGTTGCAGAAAGAACTCCTTTGGTAGTACACACCGAACGCTACACGCCCGTCAGACGCGTTCACTGACCAGAGAATCATTGTCTCTGACGTCAGCTGATTGTTGACGTATTATATTTATGACGAAATCACTTATGGGGACACAGAAACCAATGACGTGGCGCTATTGTTCACGTCACCGACTCCAGTTTGGCCACATCCCCACTCTATTCCTGAGTCTTTGGGGATTCCTGCATGTATTTTGCAAGGGTGGCGATTTATTATCCGGGGCTGTGCGACAGCTATCAACCCTTTGTCAACTCATCAGGATGCTCTCCATCATGGATTTAGCACAGATTGCTGACAAGTACATCATAATTGTAATCGGTATAACAAGTCAATAAATAGCAAGGGAAGCTGAACCCTACAGAATAGCACTGACCTTGTTATTTTCACATGCGCATGAAGATTTGAATGGTGTGGCTAAGCACGACACTCATACCATCATATCAATGTTAAACTTCAGAGTAATAATACAGATGACCGAACTCAAAAACACCATAGCAACTGCCGTGTACAAAACGCGAAATTCCACAAGCACATACAACTACGCACTGGGTACTAGTTTGGTTTTCATGTGCACGATTTCATTCAGGAACAAACACACAAGTCCTAAACACCAGTGTGCAGCTCCCGACAATGTTCTCTCAAGCTTCTCCAAAATGGTCTGCATCTGGGTTATCCAAACACTTTCAGTTATCAAAAGATTCACTTTGGTAACAAGACCCTTCATCCACTATCATAATGCCGACGAACCACACAACTAACTCAATTACCTTGTACATCGACGTGAACTTCCACTAAATCAGTAACATGATAAAACAAAATCCTCTCACCAAATCAACACAGTCTTCTGCGTACATGGATATACTTCAGTGGATCACTTCTTGACCTCGTCAAAATCCTCAACCAAAATGGTTTAGCATCAAACAACATAGCTGCTCAATTACTTCTGCCTATCCACTACCAGTTGCAGAAAGAACTCCTTTGGTAGTACACACCGATCGCTACACGCCCGTCAGACGCGTTCACTGACCAGAGAATCATTGTCTCTGACGTCAGCTGATTGTTGAGGTATTATATTTATGACGAAATCACTTATGGGGACACAGAAACCAATGACGTGGCGCTATTGTTCACGTCACCGACTCCAGTTTGGCCACATCCCCACTCTATTCCTGAGTCTTTGGGGATTCCTGCATGTATTTTGCAAGGGTGGCGATTTATTATCCGGGGCTGTGCGACAGCTATCAACCCTTTGTCAACTCATCAGGATGTTCTCCATCATGGATTTAGCACAGATTGCTGACAAGTACATCATAATTGTAATCGGTATAACAAGTCAATAAATAGCAAGGGAAGCTGAACCCTACAGAATAGCACTGACCTTGTTATTTTCACATGCGCATGAAGATTTGAATGGTGTGGCTAAGCACGACACTCATACCATCATATCAATGTTAAACTTCAGAGTAATAATACAGATGACCGAACTCAAAAACACCATAGCAACTGCCGTGTACAAAACGCGAAATTCCACAAGCACATACAACTACGCACTGGGTACTAGTTTGGTTTTCATGTGCACGATTTCATTCAGGAACAAACACACAAGTCCTAAACACCAGTGTGCAGCTCCCGACAATGTTCTCTCAAGCTTCTCCAAAATGGTCTGCATCTGGGTTATCCAAACACTTTCAGTTATCAAAAGATTCACTTTGGTAACAAGACCCTTCATCCACTATCATAATGCCGACGAACCACACAACTAACTCAATTACCTTGTACATCGACGTGAACTTCCACTAAATCAGTAACATGATAAAACAAAATCCTCTCACCAAATCAACACAGTCTTCTGCGTACATGGATATACTTCAGTGGATCACTTCTTGACCTCGTCAAAATCCTCAACCAAAATGGTTTAGCATCAAACAACATAGCTGCTCAATTACTTCTGCCTATCCACTACCAGTTGCAGAAAGAACTCCTTTGGTAGTACACACCGATCGCTACACGCCCGTCAGACGCGTTCACTGACCAGAGAATCATTGTCTCTGACGTCAGCTGATTGTTGACGTATTATATTTATGACGAAATCACTTATGGGGACACAGAAACCAATGACGTGGCGCTATTGTTCACGTCACCGACTCCAGTTTGGCCACATCCCCACTCTATTCCTGAGTCTTTGGGGATTCCTGCATGTATTTTGCAAGGGTGGCGATTTATTATCCGGGGCTGTGCGACAGCTATCAACCCTTTGTCAACTCATCAGGATGTTCTCCATCATGGATTTAGCACAGATTGCTGACAAGTACATCATAATTGTAATCGGTATAACAAGTCAATAAATAGCAAGGGAAGCTGAACCCTACAGAATAGCACTGACCTTGTTATTTTCACATGCGCATGAAGATTTGAATGGTGTGGCTAAGCACGACACTCATACCATCATATCAATGTTAAACTTCAGAGTAATAATACAGATGACCGAACTCAAAAACACCATAGCAACTGCCGTGTACAAAACGCGAAATTCCACAAGCACATACAACTACGCACTGGGTACTAGTTTGGTTTTCATGTGCACGATTTCATTCAGGAACAAACACACAAGTCCTAAACACCAGTGTGCAGCTCCCGACAATGTTCTCTCAAGCTTCTCCAAAATGGTCTGCATCTGGGTTATCCAAACACTTTCAGTTATCAAAAGATTCACTTTGGTAACAAGACCCTTCATCCACTATCATAATGCCGACGAACCACACAACTAACTCAATTACCTTGTACATCGACGTGAACTTCCACTAAATCAGTAACATGATAAAACAGAATCCTCTCACCAAATCAACACAGTCTTCGGCGTACATGGATATACCTCAGCAGATCACTTCTTGACCTCGTCAAAATCCTCAACCAAAATGTTTAGCATCAAACAACATAGCTGCTCAATTACTTCTGCCTATCCACTACCAGTTGCAGAAAGAACTCCTTTGGTAGTACACACCGAACGCTACACGCCCGTCAGACGCGTTCACTGACCAGAGAATCATTGTCTCTGACGTCAGCTGATTGTTGACGTATTATATTTATGACGAAATCACTTATGGGGACACAGAAACCAATGACGTGGCGCTATTGTTCACGTCACCGACTCCAGTTTGGCCACATCCCCACTCTATTCCTGAGTCTTTGGGGATTCCTGCATGTATTTTGCAAGGGTGGCGATTTATTATCCGGGGCTGTGCGACAGCTATCAACCCTTTGTCAACTCATCAGGATGCTCTCCATCATGGATTTAGCACAGATTGCTGACAAGTACATCATAATTGTAATCGGTATAACAAGTCAATAAATAGCAAGGGAAGCTGAACCCTACAGAATAGCACTGACCTTGTTATTTTCACATGCGCATGAAGATTTGAATGGTGTGGCTAAGCACGACACTCATACCATCATATCAATGTTAAACTTCAGAGTAATAATACAGATGACCGAACTCAAAAACACCATAGCAACTGCCGTGTACAAAACGCGAAATTCCACAAGCACATACAACTACGCACTGGGTACTAGTTTGGTTTTCATGTGCACGATTTCATTCAGGAACAAACACACAAGTCCTAAACACCAGTGTGCAGCTCCCGACAATGTTCTCTCAAGCTTCTCCAAAATGGTCTGCATCTGGGTTATCCAAACACTTTCAGTTATCAAAAGATTCACTTTGGTAACAAGACCCTTCATCCACTATCATAATGCCGACGAACCACACAACTAACTCAATTACCTTGTACATCGACGTGAACTTCCACTAAATCAGTAACATGATAAAACAAAATCCTCTCACCAAATCAAAAGAGTCTTCTGCGTACATGGATATACTTCAGTGGATCACTTCTTGACCTCGTCAAAATCCTCAACCAAAATGGTTTAGCATCAAACAACATAGCTGCTCAATTACTTCTGCCTATTCACTACCAGTTGCAGAAAGAACTCCTTTGGTAGTACACACCGATCGCTACACGCCCGTCAGACGCGTTCACTGACCAGAGAATCATTGTCTCTGACGTCAGCTGATTGTTGACGTATTATATTTATGACGAAATCACTTATGGGGACACAGAAACCAATGACGTGGCGCTATTGTTCACGTCACCGACTCCAGTTTGGCCACATCCCCACTCTATTCCTGAGTCTTTGGGGATTCCTGCATGTATTTTGCAAGGGTGGCGATTTATTATCCGGGGCTGTGCGACAGCTATCAACCCTTTGTCAACTCATCAGGATGCTCTCCATCATGGATTTAGCACAGATTGCTGACAAGTACATCATAATTGTAATCGGTGTAACAAGTCAATAAATAGCAAGGGAAGCTGAACCCTACAGAATAGCACTGACCTTGTTATTTTCACATGCGCATGAAGATTTGAATGGTGTGGCTAAGCACGACACTCATACCATCATATCAATGTTAAACTTCAGAGTAATAATACAGATGACCGCACTCAAAAACACCATAGCAACTACCGTGTACAAAACGCGAAATTCCACAAGCACATACAACTACGCACTGGGTACTAGTTTGGTTTTCATGTGCACGATTTCATTCAGGAACAAACACACAAGTCCTAAACACCAGTGTGCAGCTCCCGACAATGTTCTCTCAAGCTTCTCCAAAATGGTCTGCATCTGGGTTATCCAAACACTTTCAGTTATCAAAAGATTCACTTTGGTAACAAGACCCTTCATCCACTATCATAATGCCGACGAACCACACAACTAACTCAATTACCTTGTACATCGACGTGAACTTCCACTAAATCAGTAACATGATAAAACAGAATCCTCTCACCAAATCAACACAGTCTTCGGCGTACATGGATATACCTCAGCAGATCACTTCTTGACCTCGTCAAAATCCTCAACCAAAATGTTTAGCATCAAACAACATAGCTGCTCAATTACTTCTGCCTATCCACTACCAGTTGCAGAAAGAACTCCTTTGGTAGTACACACCGAACGCTACACGCCCGTCAGACGCGTTCACTGACCAGAGAATCATTGTCTCTCACGTCAGCTGATTGTTGAGGTATTATATTTATGACGAAATCACTTATGGGGACACAGAAACCAATGACGTGGCGCTATTGTTCACGTCACCGACTCCAGTTTGGCCACATCCCCACTCTATTCCTGAGTCTTTGGGGATTCCTGCATGTATTTTGCAAGGGTGGCGATTTATTATCCGGGGCTGTGCGACAGCTATCAACCCTTTGTCAACTCATCAGGATGCTCTCCATCATGGATTTAGCACAGATTGCTGACAAGTACATCATAATTGTAATCGGTGTAACAAGTCAATAAATAGCAAGGGAAGCTGAACCCTACAGAATAGCACTGACCTTGTTATTTTCACATGCGCATGAAGATTTGAATGGTGTGGCTAAGCACGACACTCATACCATCATATCAATGTTAATCTTCAGAGTAATAATACAGATGACCGCACTCAAAAACACCATAGCAACTGCCGTGTACAAAACGCGAAATTCCACAAGCACATACAACTACGCACTGGGTACTAGTTTGGTTTTCATGTGCACGATTTCATTCAGGAACAAACACACAAGTCCTAAACACCAGTGTGCAGCTCCCGACAATGTTCTCTCAAGCTTCTCCAAAATGGTCTGCATCTGGGTTATCCAAACACTTTCAGTTATCAAAAGATTCACTTTGGTAACAAGACCCTTCATCCACTATCATAATGCCGACGAACCACACAACTAACTCAATTACCTTGTACATCGACGTGAACTTCCACTAAATCAGTAACATGATAAAACAAAATCCTCTCACCAAATCAACACAGTCTTCTGCGTACATGGATATACTTCAGTGGATCACTTCTTGACCTCGTCAAAATCCTCAACCAAAATGGTTTAGCATCAAACAACATAGCTGCTCAATTACTTCTGCCTATCCACTACCAGTTGCAGAAAGAACTCCTTTGGTAGTACACACCGATCGCTACACGCCCGTCAGACGCGTTCACTGACCAGAGAATCATTGTCTCTGACGTCAGCTGATTGTTGACGTATTATATTTATGACGAAATCACTTATGGGGACACAGAAACCAATGACGTGGCGCTATTGTTCACGTCACCGACTCCAGTTTGGCCACATCCCCACTCTATTCCTGAGTCTTTGGGGATTCCTGCATGTATTTTGCAAGGGTGGCGATTTATTATCCGGGGCTGTGCGACAGCTATCAACCCTTTGTCAACTCATCAGGATGCTCTCCATCATGGATTTAGCACAGATTGCTGACAAGTACATCATAATTGTAATCGGTATAACAAGTCAATAAATAGCAAGGGAAGCTGAACCCTACAGAATAGCACTGACCTTGTTATTTTCACATGCGCATGAAGATTTGAATGGTGTGGCTAAGCACGACACTCATACCATCATATCAATGTTAAACTTCAGAGTAATAATACAGATGACCGAACTCAAAAACACCATAGCAACTGCCGTGTACAAAACGCGAAATTCCACAAGCACATACAACTACGCACTGGGTACTAGTTTGGTTTTCATGTGCACGATTTCATTCAGGAACAAACACACAAGTCCTAAACACCAGTGTGCAGCTCCCGACAATGTTCTCTCAAGCTTCTCCAAAATGGTCTGCATCTGGGTTATCCAAACACTTTCAGTTATCAAAAGATTCACTTTGGTAACAAGACCCTTCATCCACTATCATAATGCCGACGAACCACACAACTAACTCAGTTACCTTGTACATCGACGTGAACTTCCACTAAATCAGTAACATGATAAAACAAAATCCTCTCACCAAATCAACACAGTCTTCTGCGTACATGGATATACTTCAGTGGATCACTTCTTGACCTCGTCAAAATCCTCAACCAAAATGGTTTAGCATCAAACAACATAGCTGCTCAATTACTTCTGCCTATCCACTACCAGTTGCAGAAAGAACTCCTTTGGTAGTACACACCGATCGCTACACGCCCGTCAGACGCGTTCACTGACCAGAGAATCATTGTCTCTGACGTCAGCTGATTGTTGACGTATTATATTTATGACGAAATCACTTATGGGGACACAGAAACCAATGACGTGGCGCTATTGTTCACGTCACCGACTCCAGTTTGGCCACATCCCCACTCTATTCCTGAGTCTTTGGGGATTCCTGCATGTATTTTGCAAGGGTGGCGATTTATTATCCGGGGCTGTGCGACAGCTATCAACCCTTTGTCAACTCATCAGGATGCTCTCCATCATGGATTTAGCACAGATTGCTGACAAGTACATCATAATTGTAATCGGTATAACAAGTCAATAAATAGCAAGGGAAGCTGAACCCTACAGAATAGCACTGACCTTGTTATTTTCACATGCGCATGAAGATTTGAATGGTGTGGCTAAGCACGACACTCATACCATCATATCAATGTTAAACTTCAGAGTAATAATACAGATGACCGAACTCAAAAACACCATAGCAACTGCCGTGTACAAAACGCGAAATTCCACAAGCACATACAACTACGCACTGGGTACTAGTTTGGTTTTCATGTGCACGATTTCATTCAGGAACAAACACACAAGTCCTAAACACCAGTGTGCAGCTCCCGACAATGTTCTCTCAAGCTTCTCCAAAATGGTCTGCATCTGGGTTATCCAAACACTTTCAGTTATCAAAAGATTCACTTTGGTAACAAGACCCTTCATCCACTATCATAATGCCGACGAACCACACAACTAACTCAGTTACCTTGTACATCGACGTGAACTTCCACTAAATCAGTAACATGATAAAACAAAATCCTCTCACCAAATCAACACAGTCTTCTGCGTACATGGATATACTTCAGTGGATCACTTCTTGACCTCGTCAAAATCCTCAACCAAAATGGTTTAGCATCAAACAACATAGCTGCTCAATTACTTCTGCCTATCCACTACCAGTTGCAGAAAGAACTCCTTTGGTAGTACACACCGATCGCTACACGCCCGTCAGACGCGTTCACTGACCAGAGAATCATTGTCTCTGACGTCAGCTGATTGTTGACGTATTATATTTATGACGAAATCACTTATGGGGACACAGAAACCAATGACGTGGCGCTATTGTTGACGTCACCGACTCCAGTTTGGCCACATCCCCACTCTATTCCTGAGTCTTTGGGGATTCCTGCATGTATTTTGCAAGGGTGGCGATTTATTATCCGGGGCTGTGCGACAGCTATCAACCCTTTGTCAACTCATCAGGATGCTCTCCATCATGGATTTAGCACAGATTGCTGACAAGTACATCATAATTGTAATCGGTATAACAAGTCAATAAATAGCAAGGGAAGCTGAACCCTACAGAATAGCACTGACCTTGTTATTTTCACATGCGCATGAAGATTTGAATGGTGTGGCTAAGCACGACACTCATACCATCATATCAATGTTAAACTTCAGAGTAATAATACAGATGACCGAACTCAAAAACACCATAGCAACTGCCGTGTACAAAACGCGAAATTCCACAAGCACATACAACTACGCACTGGGTACTAGTTTGGTTTTCATGTGCACGATTTCATTCAGGAACAAACACACAAGTCCTAAACACCAGTGTGCAGCTCCCGACAATGTTCTCTCAAGCTTCTCCAAAATGGTCTGCATCTGGGTTATCCAAACACTTTCAGTTATCAAAAGATTCACTTTGGTAACAAGACCCTTCATCCACTATCATAATGCCGACGAACCACACAACTAACTCAGTTACCTTGTACATCGACGTGAACTTCCACTAAATCAGTAACATGATAAAACAAAATCCTCTCACCAAATCAACACAGTCTTCTGCGTACATGGATATACTTCAGTGGATCACTTCTTGACCTCGTCAAAATCCTCAACCAAAATGGTTTAGCATCAAACAACATAGCTGCTCAATTACTTCTGCCTATCCACTACCAGTTGCAGAAAGAACTCCTTTGGTAGTACACACCGATCGCTACACGCCCGTCAGACGCGTTCACTGACCAGAGAATCATTGTCTCTGACGTCAGCTGATTGTTGACGTATTATATTTATGACGAAATCACTTATGGGGACACAGAAACCAATGACGTGGCGCTATTGTTGACGTCACCGACTCCAGTTTGGCCACATCCCCACTCTATTCCTGAGTCTTTGGGGATTCCTGCATGTATTTTGCAAGGGTGGCGATTTATTATCCGGGGCTGTGCGACAGCTATCAACCCTTTGTCAACTCATCAGGATGCTCTCCATCATGGATTTAGCACAGATTGCTGACAAGTACATCATAATTGTAATCGGTGTAACAAGTCAATAAATAGCAAGGGAAGCTGAACCCTACAGAATAGCACTGACCTTGTTATTTTCACATGCGCATGAAGATTTGAATGGTGTGGCTAAGCACGACACTCATACCATCATATCAATGTTAAACTTCAGAGTAATAATACACATGACCGAACTCAAAAACACCATAGCAACTGCCGTGTACAAAACGCGAAATTCCACAAGCACATACAACTACGCACTGGGTACTAGTTTGGTTTTCATGTGCACGATTTCATTCAGGAACAAACACACAAGTCCTAAACACCAGTGTGCAGCTCCCGACAATGTTCTCTCAAGCTTCTCCAAAATGGTCTGCATCTGGGTTATCCAAACACTTTCAGTTATCAAAAGATTCACTTTGGTAACAAGACCCTTCATCCACTATCATAATGCCGACGAACCACACAACTAACTCAATTACCTTGTACATCGACGTGAACTTCCACTAAATCAGTAACATGATAAAACAGAATCCTCTCACCAAATCAACACAGTCTTCGGCGTACATGGATATACCTCAGCAGATCACTTCTTGACCTCGTCAAAATCCTCAACCAAAATGTTTAGCATCAAACAGCATAGCTGCTCAATTACTTCTGCCTATCCACTACCAGTTGCAGAAAGAACTCCTTTGGTAGTACACACCGAACGCTACACGCCCGTCAGACGCGTTCACTGACCAGAGAATCATTGTCTCTGACGTCAGCTGATTGTTGACGTATTATATTTATGACGAAATCACTTATGGGGACACAGAAACCAATGACGTGGCGCTATTGTTCACGTCACCGACTCCAGTTTGGCCACATCCCCACTCTATTCCTGAGTCTTTGGGGATTCCTGCATGTATTTTGCAAGGGTGGCGATTTATTATCCGGGGCTGTGCGACAGCTATCAACCCTTTGTCAACTCATCAGGATGCTCTCCATCATGGATTTAGCACAGATTGCTGACAAGTACATCATAATTGTAATCGGTGTAACAAGTCAATAAATAGCAAGGGAAGCTGAACCCTACAGAATAGCACTGACCTTGTTATTTTCACATGCGCATGAAGATTTGAATGGTGTGGCTAAGCACGACACTCATACCATCATATCAATGTTAAACTTCAGAGTAATAATACAGATGACCGCACTCAAAAACACCATAGCAACTGCCGTGTACAAAACGCGAAATTCCACAAGCACATACAACTACGCACTGGGTACTAGTTTGGTTTTCATGTGCACGATTTCATTCAGGAACAAACACACAAGTCCTAAACACCAGTGTGCAGCTCCCGACAATGTTCTCTCAAGCTTCTCCAAAATGGTCTGCATCTGGGTTATCCAAACACTTTCAGTTATCAAAAGATTCACTTTGGTAACAAGACCCTTCATCCACTATCATAATGCCGACGAACCACACAACTAACTCAGTTACCTTGTACATCGACGTGAACTTCCACTAAATCAGTAACATGATAAAACAAAATCCTCTCACCAAATCAACACAGTCTTCTGCGTACATGGATATACTTCAGTGGATCACTTCTTGACCTCGTCAAAATCCTCAACCAAAATGGTTTAGCATCAAACAACATAGCTGCTCAATTACTTCTGCCTATCCACTACCAGTTGCAGAAAGAACTCCTTTGGTAGTACACACCGATCGCTACACGCCCGTCAGACGCGTTCACTGACCAGAGAATCATTGTCTCTGACGTCAGCTGATTGTTGACGTATTATATTTATGACGAAATCACTTATGGGGACACAGAAACCAATGACGTGGCGCTATTGTTGACGTCACCGACTCCAGTTTGGCCACATCCCCACTCTATTCCTGAGTCTTTGGGGATTCCTGCATGTATTTTGCAAGGGTGGCGATTTATTATCCGGGGCTGTGCGACAGCTATCAACCCTTTGTCAACTCATCAGGATGCTCTCCATCATGGATTTAGCACAGATTGCTGACAAGTACATCATAATTGTAATCGGTGTAACAAGTCAATAAATAGCAAGGGAAGCTGAACCCTACAGAATAGCACTGACCTTGTTATTTTCACATGCGCATGAAGATTTGAATGGTGTGGCTAAGCACGACACTCATACCATCATATCAATGTTAAACTTCACAGTAATAATACACATGACCGAACTCAAAAACACCATAGCAACTGCCGTGTACAAAACGCGAAATTCCACAAGCACATACAACTACGCACTGGGTACTAGTTTGGTTTTCATGTGCACGATTTCATTCAGGAACAAACACACAAGTCCTAAACACCAGTGTGCAGCTCCCGACAATGTTCTCTCAAGCTTCTCCAAAATGGTCTGCATCTGGGTTATCCAAACACTTTCAGTTATCAAAAGATTCACTTTGGTAACAAGACCCTTCATCCACTATCATAATGCCGACGAACCACACAACTAACTCAATTACCTTGTACATCGACGTGAACTTCCACTAAATCAGTAACATGATAAAACAGAATCCTCTCACCAAATCAACACAGTCTTCGGCGTACATGGATATACCTCAGCAGATCACTTCTTGACCTCGTCAAAATCCTCAACCAAAATGTTTAGCATCAAACAGCATAGCTGCTCAATTACTTCTGCCTATCCACTACCAGTTGCAGAAAGAACTCCTTTGGTAGTACACACCGAACGCTACACGCCCGTCAGACGCGTTCACTGACCAGAGAATCATTGTCTCTGACGTCAGCTGATTGTTGACGTATTATATTTATGACGAAATCACTTATGGGGACACAGAAACCAATGACGTGGCGCTATTGTTCACGTCACCGACTCCAGTTTGGCCACATCCCCACTCTATTCCTGAGTCTTTGGGGATTCCTGCATGTATTTTGCAAGGGTGGCGATTTATTATCCGGGGCTGTGCGACAGCTATCAACCCTTTGTCAACTCATCAGGATGCTCTCCATCATGGATTTAGCACAGATTGCTGACAAGTACATCATAATTGTAATCGGTGTAACAAGTCAATAAATAGCAAGGGAAGCTGAACCCTACAGAATAGCACTGACCTTGTTATTTTCACATGCGCATGAAGATTTGAATGGTGTGGCTAAGCACGACACTCATACCATCATATCAATGTTAAACTTCAGAGTAATAATACAGATGACCGCACTCAAAAACACCATAGCAACTGCCGTGTACAAAACGCGAAATTCCACAAGCACATACAACTACGCACTGGGTACTAGTTTGGTTTTCATGTGCACGATTTCATTCAGGAACAAACACACAAGTCCTAAACACCAGTGTGCAGCTCCCGACAATGTTCTCTCAAGCTTCTCCAAAATGGTCTGCATCTGGGTTATCCAAACACTTTCAGTTATCAAAAGATTCACTTTGGTAACAAGACCCTTCATCCACTATCATAATGCCGACGAACCACACAACTAACTCAGTTACCTTGTACATCGACGTGAACTTCCACTAAATCAGTAACATGATAAAACAGAATCCTCTCACCAAATCAACACAGTCTTCTGCGTACATGGATATACTTCAGTGGATCACTTCTTGACCTCGTCAAAATCCTCAACCAAAATGGTTTAGCATCAAACAACATAGCTGCTCAATTACTTCTGCCTATCCACTACCAGTTGCAGAAAGAACTCCTTTGGTAGTACACACCGATCGCTACACGCCCGTCAGACGCGTTCACTGACCAGAGAATCATTGTCTCTGACGTCAGCTGATTGTTGACGTATTATATTTATGACGAAATCACTTATGGGGACACAGAAACCAATGACGTGGCGCTATTGTTGACGTCACCGACTCCAGTTTGGCCACATCCCCACTCTATTCCTGAGTCTTTGGGGATTCCTGCATGTATTTTGCAAGGGTGGCGATTTATTATCCGGGGCTGTGCGACAGCTATCAACCCTTTGTCAACTCATCAGGATGCTCTCCATCATGGATTTAGCACAGATTGCTGACAAGTACATCATAATTGTAATCGGTGTAACAAGTCAATAAATAGCAAGGGAAGCTGAACCCTACAGAATAGCACTGACCTTGTTATTTTCACATGCGCATGAAGATTTGAATGGTGTGGCTAAGCACGACACTCATACCATCATATCAATGTTAAACTTCACAGTAATAATACACATGACCGAACTCAAAAACACCATAGCAACTGCCGTGTACAAAACGCGAAATTCCACAAGCACATACAACTACGCACTGGGTACTAGTTTGGTTTTCATGTGCACGATTTCATTCAGGAACAAACACACAAGTCCTAAACACCAGTGTGCAGCTCCCGACAATGTTCTCTCAAGCTTCTCCAAAATGGTCTGCATCTGGGTTATCCAAACACTTTCAGTTATCAAAAGATTCACTTTGGTAACAAGACCCTTCATCCACTATCATAATGCCGACGAACCACACAACTAACTCAATTACCTTGTACATCGACGTGAACTTCCACTAAATCAGTAACATGATAAAACAGAATCCTCTCACCAAATCAACACAGTCTTCGGCGTACATGGATATACCTCAGCAGATCACTTCTTGACCTCGTCAAAATCCTCAACCAAAATGTTTAGCATCAAACAGCATAGCTGCTCAATTACTTCTGCCTATCCACTACCAGTTGCAGAAAGAACTCCTTTGGTAGTACACACCGAACGCTACACGCCCGTCAGACGCGTTCACTGACCAGAGAATCATTGTCTCTGACGTCAGCTGATTGTTGACGTATTATATTTATGACGAAATCACTTATGGGGACACAGAAACCAATGACGTGGCGCTATTGTTCACGTCACCGACTCCAGTTTGGCCACATCCCCACTCTATTCCTGAGTCTTTGGGGATTCCTGCATGTATTTTGCAAGGGTGGCGATTTATTATCCGGGGCTGTGCGACAGCTATCAACCCTTTGTCAACTCATCAGGATGCTCTCCATCATGGATTTAGCACAGATTGCTGACAAGTACATCATAATTGTAATCGGTGTAACAAGTCAATAAATAGCAAGGGAAGCTGAACCCTACAGAATAGCACTGACCTTGTTATTTTCACATGCGCATGAAGATTTGAATGGTGTGGCTAAGCACGACACTCATACCATCATATCAATGTTAAACTTCAGAGTAATAATACAGATGACCGCACTCAAAAACACCATAGCAACTGCCGTGTACAAAACGCGAAATTCCACAAGCACATACAACTACGCACTGGGTACTAGTTTGGTTTTCATGTGCACGATTTCATTCAGGAACAAACACACAAGTCCTAAACACCAGTGTGCAGCTCCCGACAATGTTCTCTCAAGCTTCTCCAAAATGGTCTGCATCTGGGTTATCCAAACACTTTCAGTTATCAAAAGATTCACTTTGGTAACAAGACCCTTCATCCACTATCATAATGCCGACGAACCACACAACTAACTCAGTTACCTTGTACATCGACGTGAACTTCCACTAAATCAGTAACATGATAAAACAAAATCCTCTCACCAAATCAACACAGTCTTCTGCGTACATGGATATACTTCAGTGGATCACTTCTTGACCTCGTCAAAATCCTCAACCAAAATGGTTTAGCATCAAACAACATAGCTGCTCAATTACTTCTGCCTATCCACTACCAGTTGCAGAAAGAACTCCTTTGGTAGTACACACCGATCGCTACACGCCCGTCAGACGCGTTCACTGACCAGAGAATCATTGTCTCTGACGTCAGCTGATTGTTGACGTATTATATTTATGACGAAATCACTTATGGGGACACAGAAACCAATGACGTGGCGCTATTGTTGACGTCACCGACTCCAGTTTGGCCACATCCCCACTCTATTCCTGAGTCTTTGGGGATTCCTGCATGTATTTTGCAAGGGTGGCGATTTATTATCCGGGGCTGTGCGACAGCTATCAACCCTTTGTCAACTCATCAGGATGCTCTCCATCATGGATTTAGCACAGATTGCTGACAAGTACATCATAATTGTAATCGGTGTAACAAGTCAATAAATAGCAAGGGAAGCTGGACCCTACAGAATAGCACTGACCTTGTTATTTTCACATGCGCATGAAGATTTGAATGGTGTGGCTAAGCACGACACTCATACCATCATATCAATGTTAAACTTCAGAGTAATAATACAGATGACCGCACTCAAAAACACCATAGCAACTGCCGTGTACAAAACGCGAAATTCCACAAGCACATACAACTACGCACTGGGTACTAGTTTGGTTTTCATGTGCACGATTTCATTCAGGAACAAACACACAAGTCCTAAACACCAGTGTGCAGCTCCCGACAATGTTCTCTCAAGCTTCTCCAAAATGGTCTGCATCTGGGTTATCCAAACACTTTCAGTTATCAAAAGATTCACTTTGGTAACAAGACCCTTCATCCACTATCATAATGCCGACGAACCACACAACTAACTCAGTTACCTTGTACATCGACGTGAACTTCCACTAAATCAGTAACATGATAAAACAAAATCCTCTCACCAAATCAACACAGTCTTCTGCGTACATGGATATACTTCAGTGGATCACTTCTTGACCTCGTCAAAATCCTCAACCAAAATGGTTTAGCATCAAACAACATAGCTGCTCAATTACTTCTGCCTATCCACTACCAGTTGCAGAAAGAACTCCTTTGGTAGTACACACCGATCGCTACACGCCCGTCAGACGCGTTCACTGACCAGAGAATCATTGTCTCTGACGTCAGCTGATTGTTGACGTATTATATTTATGACGAAATCACTTATGGGGACACAGAAACCAATGACGTGGCGCTATTGTTGACGTCACCGACTCCAGTTTGGCCACATCCCCACTCTATTCCTGAGTCTTTGGGGATTCCTGCATGTATTTTGCAAGGGTGGCGATTTATTATCCGGGGCTGTGCGACAGCTATCAACCCTTTGTCAACTCATCAGGATGCTCTCCATCATGGATTTAGCACAGATTGCTGACAAGTACATCATAATTGTAATCGGTGTAACAAGTCAATAAATAGCAAGGGAAGCTGAACCCTACAGAATAGCACTGACCTTGTTATTTTCACATGCGCATGAAGATTTGAATGGTGTGGCTAAGCACGACACTCATACCATCATATCAATGTTAAACTTCACAGTAATAATACACATGACCGAACTCAAAAACACCATAGCAACTGCCGTGTACAAAACGCGAAATTCCACAAGCACATACAACTACGCACTGGGTACTAGTTTGGTTTTCATGTGCACGATTTCATTCAGGAACAAACACACAAGTCCTAAACACCAGTGTGCAGCTCCCGACAATGTTCTCTCAAGCTTCTCCAAAATGGTCTGCATCTGGGTTATCCAAACACTTTCAGTTATCAAAAGATTCACTTTGGTAACAAGACCCTTCATCCACTATCATAATGCCGACGAACCACACAACTAACTCAATTACCTTGTACATCGACGTGAACTTCCACTAAATCAGTAACATGATAAAACAGAATCCTCTCACCAAATCAACACAGTCTTCGGCGTACATGGATATACCTCAGCAGATCACTTCTTGACCTCGTCAAAATCCTCAACCAAAATGTTTAGCATCAAACAGCATAGCTGCTCAATTACTTCTGCCTATCCACTACCAGTTGCAGAAAGAACTCCTTTGGTAGTACACACCGAACGCTACACGCCCGTCAGACGCGTTCACTGACCAGAGAATCATTGTCTCTGACGTCAGCTGATTGTTGACGTATTATATTTATGACGAAATCACTTATGGGGACACAGAAACCAATGACGTGGTGCTATTGTTCACGTCACCGACTCCAGTTTGGCCACATCCCCACTCTATTCCTGAGTCTTTGGGGATTCCTGCATGTATTTTGCAAGGGTGGCGATTTATTATCCGGGGCTGTGCGACAGCTATCAACCCTTTGTCAACTCATCAGGATGCTCTCCATCATGGGTTTAGCACAGATTGCTGACAAGTACATCATAATTGTAATCGGTATAACAAGTCAATAAATAGCAAGGGAAGCTGAACCCTACAGAATAGCACTGACCTTGTTATTTTCACATGCGCATGAAGATTTGAATGGTGTGGCTAAGCACGACACTCATACCATCATATCAATGTTAAACTTCAGAGTAATAATACAGATGACCGAACTCAAAAACACCATAGCAACTGCCGTGTACAAAACGCGAAATTCCACAAGCACATACAACTACGCACTGGGTACTAGTTTGGTTTTCATGTGCACGATTTCATTCAGGAACAAACACACAAGTCCTAAACACCAGTGTGCAGCTCCCGACAATGTTCTCTCAAGCTTCTCCAAAATGGTCTGCATCTGGGTTATCCAAACACTTTCAGTTATCAAAAGATTCACTTTGGTAACAAGACCCTTCATCCACTATCATAATGCCGACGAACCACACAACTAACTCAATTACCTTGTACATCGACGTGAACTTCCACTAAATCAGTAACATGATAAAACAGAATCCTCTCACCAAATCAACACAGTCTTCGGCGTACATGGATATACCTCAGCAGATCACTTCTTGACCTCGTCAAAATCCTCAACCAAAATGTTTAGCATCAAACAACATAGCTGCTCAATTACTTCTGCCTATTCACTACCAGTTGCAGAAAGAACTCCTTTGGTAGTACACACCGATCGCTACACGCCCGTCAGACGCGTTCACTGACCAGAGAATCATTGTCTCTGACGTCAGCTGATTGTTGACGTATTATATTTATGACGAAATCACTTATGGGGACACAGAAACCAATGACGTGGTGCTATTGTTCACGTCACCGACTCCAGTTTGGCCACATCCCCACTCTATTCCTGAGTCTTTGGGGATTCCTGCATGTATTTTGCAAGGGTGGCGATTTATTATCCGGGGCTGTGCGACAGCTATCAACCCTTTGTCAACTCATCAGGATGCTCTCCATCATGGGTTTAGCACAGATTGCTGACAAGTACATCATAATTGTAATCGGTATAACAAGTCAATAAATAGCAAGGGAAGCTGAACCCTACAGAATAGCACTGACCTTGTTATTTTCACATGCGCATGAAGATTTGAATGGTGTGGCTAAGCACGACACTCATACCATCATATCAATGTTAAACTTCAGAGTAATAATACAGATGACCGAACTCAAAAACACCATAGCAACTGCCGTGTACAAAACGCGAAATTCCACAAGCACATACAACTACGCACTGGGTACTAGTTTGGTTTTCATGTGCACGATTTCATTCAGGAACAAACACACAAGTCCTAAACACCAGTGTGCAGCTCCCGACAATGTTCTCTCAAGCTTCTCCAAAATGGTCTGCATCTGGGTTATCCAAACACTTTCAGTTATCAAAAGATTCACTTTGGTAACAAGACCCTTCATCCACTATCATAATGCCGACGAACCACACAACTAACTCAATTACCTTGTACATCGACGTGAACTTCCACTAAATCAGTAACATGATAAAACAAAATCCTCTCACCAAATCAACACAGTCTTCTGCGTGCATGGATATACTTCAGTGGATCACTTCTTGACCTCGTCAAAATCCTCAACCAAAATGGTTTAGCATCAAACAACATAGCTGCTCAATTACTTCTGCCTATCCACTACCAGTTGCAGAAAGAACTCCTTTGGTAGTACACACCGATCGCTACACGCCCGTCAGACGCGTTCACTGACCAGAGAATCATTGTCTCTGACGTCAGCTGATTGTTGACGTATTATATTTATGACGAAATCACTTATGGGGACACAGAAACCAATGACGTGGCGCTATTGTTCACGTCACCGACTCCAGTTTGGCCACATCCCCACTCTATTCCTGAGTCTTTGGGGATTCCTGCATGTATTTTGCAAGGGTGGCGATTTATTATCCGGGGCTGTGCGACAGCTATCAACCCTTTGTCAACTCATCAGGATGTTCTCCATCATGGATTTAGCACAGATTGCTGACAAGTACATCATAATTGTAATCGGTATAACAAGTCAATAAATAGCAAGGGAAGCTGAACCCTACAGAATAGCACTGACCTTGTTATTTTCACATGCGCATGAAGATTTGAATGGTGTGGCTAAGCACGACACTCATACCATCATATCAATGTTAAACTTCAGAGTAATAATACAGATGACCGAACTCAAAAACACCATAGCAACTGCCGTGTACAAAACGCGAAATTCCACAAGCACATACAACTACGCACTGGGTACTAGTTTGGTTTTCATGTGCACGATTTCATTCAGGAACAAACACACAAGTCCTAAACACCAGTGTGCAGCTCCCGACAATGTTCTCTCAAGCTTCTCCAAAATGGTCTGCATCTGGGTTATCCAAACACTTTCAGTTATCAAAAGATTCACTTTGGTAACAAGACCCTTCATCCACTATCATAATGCCGACGAACCACACAACTAACTCAATTACCTTGTACATCGACGTGAACTTCCACTAAATCAGTAACATGATAAAACAGAATCCTCTCACCAAATCAACACAGTCTTCGGCGTACATGGATATACCTCAGCAGATCACTTCTTGACCTCGTCAAAATCCTCAACCAAAATGTTTAGCATCAAACAACATAGCTGCTCAATTACTTCTGCCTATCCACTACCAGTTGCAGAAAGAACTCCTTTGGTAGTACACACCGAACGCTACACGCCCGTCAGACGCGTTCACTGACCAGAGAATCATTGTCTCTGACGTCAGCTGATTGTTGACGTATTATATTTATGACGAAATCACTTATGGGGACACAGAAACCAATGACGTGGCGCTATTGTTCACGTCACCGACTCCAGTTTGGCCACATCCCCACTCTATTCCTGAGTCTTTGGGGATTCCTGCATGTATTTTGCAAGGGTGGCGATTTATTATCCGGGGCTGTGCGACAGCTATCAACCCTTTGTCAACTCATCAGGATGCTCTCCATCATGGATTTAGCACAGATTGCTGACAAGTACATCATAATTGTAATCGGTATAACAAGTCAATAAATAGCAAGGGAAGCTGAACCCTACAGAATAGCACTGACCTTGTTATTTTCACATGCGCATGAAGATTTGAATGGTGTGGCTAAGCACGACACTCATACCATCATATCAATGTTAAACTTCAGAGTAATAATACAGATGACCGAACTCAAAAACACCATAGCAACTGCCGTGTACAAAACGCGAAATTCCACAAGCACATACAACTACGCACTGGGTACTAGTTTGGTTTTCATGTGCACGATTTCATTCAGGAACAAACACACAAGTCCTAAACACCAGTGTGCAGCTCCCGACAATGTTCTCTCAAGCTTCTCCAAAATGGTCTGCATCTGGGTTATCCAAACACTTTCAGTTATCAAAAGATTCACTTTGGTAACAAGACCCTTCATCCACTATCATAATGCCGACGAACCACACAACTAACTCAATTACCTTGTACATCGACGTGAACTTCCACTAAATCAGTAACATGATAAAACAAAATCCTCTCACCAAATCAAAAGAGTCTTCTGCGTACATGGATATACTTCAGTGGATCACTTCTTGACCTCGTCAAAATCCTCAACCAAAATGGTTTAGCATCAAACAACATAGCTGCTCAATTACTTCTGCCTATTCACTACCAGTTGCAGAAAGAACTCCTTTGGTAGTACACACCGATCGCTACACGCCCGTCAGACGCGTTCACTGACCAGAGAATCATTGTCTCTGACGTCAGCTGATTGTTGACGTATTATATTTATGACGAAATCACTTATGGGGACACAGAAACCAATGACGTGGCGCTATTGTTCACGTCACCGACTCCAGTTTGGCCACATCCCCACTCTATTCCTGAGTCTTTGGGGATTCCTGCATGTATTTTGCAAGGGTGGCGATTTATTATCCGGGGCTGTGCGACAGCTATCAACCCTTTGTCAACTCATCAGGATGCTCTCCATCATGGATTTAGCACAGATTGCTGACAAGTACATCATAATTGTAATCGGTATAACAAGTCAATAAATAGCAAGGGAAGCTGAACCCTACAGAATAGCACTGACCTTGTTATTTTCACATGCGCATGAAGATTTGAATGGTGTGGCTAAGCACGACACTCATACCATCATATCAATGTTAAACTTCAGAGTAATAATACAGATGACCGAACTCAAAAACACCATAGCAACTGCCGTGTACAAAACGCGAAATTCCACAAGCACATACAACTACGCACTGGGTACTAGTTTGGTTTTCATGTGCACGATTTCATTCAGGAACAAACACACAAGTCCTAAACACCAGTGTGCAGCTCCCGACAATGTTCTCTCAAGCTTCTCCAAAATGGTCTGCATCTGGGTTATCCAAACACTTTCAGTTATCAAAAGATTCACTTTGGTAACAAGACCCTTCATCCACTATCATAATGCCGACGAACCACACAACTAACTCAATTACCTTGTACATCGACGTGAACTTCCACTAAATCAGTAACATGATAAAACAAAATCCTCTCACCAAATCAAAAGAGTCTTCTGCGTACATGGATATACTTCAGTGGATCACTTCTTGACCTCGTCAAAATCCTCAACCAAAATGGTTTAGCATCAAACAACATAGCTGCTCAATTACTTCTGCCTATTCACTACCAGTTGCAGAAAGAACTCCTTTGGTAGTACACACCGATCGCTACACGCCCGTCAGACGCGTTCACTGACCAGAGAATCATTGTCTCTGACGTCAGCTGATTGTTGACGTATTATATTTATGACGAAATCACTTATGGGGACACAGAAACCAATGACGTGGCGCTATTGTTCACGTCACCGACTCCAGTTTGGCCACATCCCCACTCTATTCCTGAGTCTTTGGGGATTCCTGCATGTATTTTGCAAGGGTGGCGATTTATTATCCGGGGCTGTGCGACAGCTATCAACCCTTTGTCAACTCATCAGGATGCTCTCCATCATGGATTTAGCACAGATTGCTGACAAGTACATCATAATTGTAATCGGTGTAACAAGTCAATAAATAGCAAGGGAAGCTGAACCCTACAGAATAGCACTGACCTTGTTATTTTCACATGCGCATGAAGATTTGAATGGTGTGGCTAAGCACGACACTCATACCATCATATCAATGTTAAACTTCAGAGTAATAATACAGATGACCGCACTCAAAAACACCATAGCAACTGCCGTGTACAAAACGCGAAATTCCACAAGCACATACAACTACGCACTGGGTACTAGTTTGGTTTTCATGTGCACGATTTCATTCAGGAACAAACACACAAGTCCTAAACACCAGTGTGCAGCTCCCGACAATGTTCTCTCAAGCTTCTCCAAAATGGTCTGCATCTGGGTTATCCAAACACTTTCAGTTATCAAAAGATTCACTTTGGTAACAAGACCCTTCATCCACTATCATAATGCCGACGAACCACACAACTAACTCAATTACCTTGTACATCGACGTGAACTTCCACTAAATCAGTAACATGATAAAACAGAATCCTCTCACCAAATCAACACAGTCTTCGGCGTACATGGATATACCTCAGCAGATCACTTCTTGACCTCGTCAAAATCCTCAACCAAAATGTTTAGCATCAAACAACATAGCTGCTCAATTACTTCTGCCTATCCACTACCAGTTGCAGAAAGAACTCCTTTGGTAGTACACACCGAACGCTACACGCCCGTCAGACGCGTTCACTGACCAGAGAATCATTGTCTCTGACGTCAGCTGATTGTTGAGGTATTATATTTATGACGAAATCACTTATGGGGACACAGAAACCAATGACGTGGCGCTATTGTTCACGTCACCGACTCCAGTTTGGCCACATCCCCACTCTATTCCTGAGTCTTTGGGGATTCCTGCATGTATTTTGCAAGGGTGGCGATTTATTATCCGGGGCTGTGCGACAGCTATCAACCCTTTGTCAACTCATCAGGATGCTCTCCATCATGGATTTAGCACAGATTGCTGACAAGTACATCATAATTGTAATCGGTATAACAAGTCAATAAATAGCAAGGGAAGCTGAACCCTACAGAATAGCACTGACCTTGTTATTTTCACATGCGCATGAAGATTTGAATGGTGTGGCTAAGCACGACACTCATACCATCATATCAATGTTAAACTTCAGAGTAATAATACAGATGACCGAACTCAAAAACACCATAGCAACTGCCGTGTACAAAACGCGAAATTCCACAAGCACATACAACTACGCACTGGGTACTAGTTTGGTTTTCATGTGCACGATTTCATTCAGGAACAAACACACAAGTCCTAAACACCAGTGTGCAGCTCCCGACAATGTTCTCTCAAGCTTCTCCAAAATGGTCTGCATCTGGGTTATCCAAACACTTTCAGTTATCAAAAGATTCACTTTGGTAACAAGACCCTTCATCCACTATCATAATGCCGACGAACCACACAACTAACTCAGTTACCTTGTACATCGACGTGAACTTCCACTAAATCAGTAACATGATAAAACAAAATCCTCTCACCAAATCAACACAGTCTTCTGCGTACATGGATATACTTCAGTGGATCACTTCTTGACCTCGTCAAAATCCTCAACCAAAATGGTTTAGCATCAAACAACATAGCTGCTCAATTACTTCTGCCTATCCACTACCAGTTGCAGAAAGAACTCCTTTGGTAGTACACACCGAACGCTACACGCCCGTCAGACGCGTTCACTGACCAGAGAATCATTGTCTCTGACGTCAGCTGATTGTTGAGGTATTATATTTATGACGAAATCACTTATGGGGACACAGAAACCAATGACGTGGCGCTATTGTTCACGTCACCGACTCCAGTTTGGCCACATCCCCACTCTATTCCTGAGTCTTTGGGGATTCCTGCATGTATTTTGCAAGGGTGGCGATTTATTATCCGGGGCTGTGCGACAGCTATCAACCCTTTGTCAACTCATCAGGATGCTCTCCATCATGGATTTAGCACAGATTGCTGACAAGTACATCATAATTGTAATCGGTGTAACAAGTCAATAAATAGCAAGGGAAGCTGAACCCTACAGAATAGCACTGACCTTGTTATTTTCACATGCGCATGAAGATTTGAATGGTGTGGCTAAGCACGACACTCATACCATCATATCAATGTTAAACTTCAGAGTAATAATACAGATGACCGAACTCAAAAACACCATAGCAACTGCCGTGTACAAAACGCGAAATTCCACAAGCACATACAACTACGCACTGGGTACTAGTTTGGTTTTCATGTGCACGATTTCATTCAGGAACAAACACACAAGTCCTAAACACCAGTGTGCAGCTCCCGACAATGTTCTCTCAAGCTTCTCCAAAATGGTCTGCATCTGGGTTATCCAAACACTTTCAGTTATCAAAAGATTCACTTTGGTAACAAGACCCTTCATCCACTATCATAATGCCGACGAACCACACAACTAACTCAATTACCTTGTACATCGACGTGAACTTCCACTAAATCAGTAACATGATAAAACAAAATCCTCTCACCAAATCAACACAGTCTTCTGCGTACATGGATTTACTTCAGTGGATCACTTCTTGACCTCGTCAAAATCCTCAACCAAAATGGTTTAGCATCAAACAACATAGCTGCTCAATTACTTCTGCCTATCCACTACCAGTTGCAGAAAGAACTCCTTTGGTAGTACACACCGATCGCTACACGCCCGTCAGACGCGTTCACTGACCAGAGAATCATTGTCTCTGACGTCAGCTGATTGTTGACGTATTATATTTATGACGAAATCACTTATGGGGACACAGAAACCAATGACGTGGCGCTATTGTTCACGTCACCGACTCCAGTTTGGCCACATCCCCACTCTATTCCTGAGTCTTTGGGGATTCCTGCATGTATTTTGCAAGGGTGGCGATTTATTATCCGGGGCTGTGCAACAGCTATCAACCCTTTGTCAACTCATCAGGATGTTCTCCATCATGGATTTAGCACAGATTGCTGACAAGTACATCATAATTGTAATCGGTATAACAAGTCAATAAATAGCAAGGGAAGCTGAACCCTACAGAATAGCACTGACCTTGTTATTTTCACATGCGCATGAAGATTTGAATGGTGTGGCTAAGCACGACACTCATACCATCATATCAATGTTAAACTTCAGAGTAATAATACAGATGACCGAACTCAAAAACACCATAGCAACTGCCGTGTACAAAACTCGAAATTCCACAAGCACATACAACTACGCACTGGGTACTAGTTTGGTTTTCATGTGCACGATTTCATTCAGGAACAAACACACAAGTCCTAAACACCAGTGTGCAGCTCCCGACAATGTTCTCTCAAGCTTCTCCAAAATGGTCTGCATCTGGGTTATCCAAACACTTTCAGTTATCAAAAGATTCACTTTGGTAACAAGACCCTTCATCCACTATCATAATGCCAACGAACCACACAACTAACTCAATTACCTTGTACATCGACGTGAACTTCCACTAAATCAGTAACATGATAAAACAGAATCCTCTCACCAAATCAACACAGTCTTCTGCGTACATGGATATACTTCAGTGGATCACTTCTTGACCTCGTCAAAATCCTCAACCAAAATGGTTTAGCATCAAACAACATAGCTGCTCAATTACTTCTGCCTATCCACTACCAGTTGCAGAAAGAACTCCTTTGGTAGTACACACCGATCGCTACACGCCCGTCAGACGCGTTCACTGACCAGAGAATCATTGTCTCTGACGTCAGCTGATTGTTGACGTATTATATTTATGACGAAATCACTTATGGGGACACAGAAACCAATGACGTGGCGCTATTGTTCACGTCACCGACTCCAGTTTGGCCACATCCCCACTCTATTCCTGAGTCTTTGGGGATTCCTGCATGTATTTTGCAAGGGTGGCGATTTATTATCCGGGGCTGTGCAACAGCTATCAACCCTTTGTCAACTCATCAGGATGCTCTCCATCATGGATTTAGCACAGATTGCTGACAAGTACATCATAATTGTAATCGGTATAACAAGTCAATAAATAGCAAGGGAAGCTGAACCCTACAGAATAGCACTGACCTTGTTATTTTCACATGCGCATGAAGATTTGAATGGTGTGGCTAAGCACGACACTCATACCATCATATCAATGTTAAACTTCAGAGTAATAATACAGATGACCGAACTCAAAAACACCATAGCAACTGCCGTGTACAAAACGCGAAATTCCACAAGCACATACAACTACGCACTGGGTACTAGTTTGGTTTTCATGTGCACGATTTCATTCAGGAACAAACACACAAGTCCTAAACACCAGTGTGCAGCTCCCGACAATGTTCTCTCAAGCTTCTCCAAAATGGTCTGCATCTGGGTTATCCAAACACTTTCAGTTATCAAAAGATTCACTTTGGTAACAAGACCCTTCATCCACTATCATAATGCCGACGAACCACACAACTAACTCAATTACCTTGTACATCCACGTGAACTTCCACTAAATCAGTAACATGATAAAACAAAATCCTCTCACCAAATCAACACAGTCTTCTGCGTACATGGATATACTTCAGTGGATCACTTCTTGACCTCGTCAAAATCCTCAACCAAAATGGTTTAGCATCAAACAACATAGCTGCTCAATTACTTCTGCCTATCCACTACCAGTTGCAGAAAGAACTCCTTTGGTAGTACACACCGATCGCTACACGCCCGTCAGACGCGTTCACTGACCAGAGAATCATTGTCTCTGACGTCAGCTGATTGTTGACGTATTATATTTATGACGAAATCACTTATGGGGACACAGAAACCAATGACGTGGCGCTATTGTTCACGTCACCGACTCCAGTTTGGCCACATCCCCACTCTATTCCTGAGTCTTTGGGGATTCCTGCATGTATTTTGCAAGGGTGGCGATTTATTATCCGGGGCTGTGCAACAGCTATCAACCCTTTGTCAACTCATCAGGATGTTCTCCATCATGGATTTAGCACAGATTGCTGACAAGTACATCATAATTGTAATCGGTATAACAAGTCAATAAATAGCAAGGGAAGCTGAACCCTACAGAATAGCACTGACCTTGTTATTTTCACATGCGCATGAAGATTTGAATGGTGTGGCTAAGCACGACACTCATACCATCATATCAATGTTAAACTTCAGAGTAATAATACACATGACCGCACTCAAAAACACCATAGCAACTGCCGTGTACAAAACGCGAAATTCCACAAGCACATACAACTACGCACTGGGTACTAGTTTGGTTTTCATGTGCACGATTTCATTCAGGAACAAACACACAAGTCCTAAACACCAGTGTGCAGCTCCCGACAATGTTCTCTCAAGCTTCTCCAAAATGGTCTGCATCTGGGTTATCCAAACACTTTCAGTTATCAAAAGATTCACTTTGGTAACAAGACCCTTCATCCACTATCATAATGCCGACGAACCACACAACTAACTCAATTACCTTGTACATCGACGTGAACTTCCACTAAATCAGTAACATGATAAAACAAAATCCTCTCACCAAATCAACACAGTCTTCTGCGTACATGGATATACTTCAGTGGATCACTTCTTGACCTCGTCAAAATCCTCAACCAAAATGGTTTAGCATCAAACAACATAGCTGCTCAATTACTTCTGCCTATCCACTACCAGTTGCAGAAAGAACTCCTTTGGTAGTACACACCGATCGCTACACGCCCGTCAGACGCGTTCACTGACCAGAGAATCATTGTCTCTGACGTCAGCTGATTGTTGACGTATTATATTTATGACGAAATCACTTATGGGGACACAGAAACCAATGACGTGGCGCTATTGTTGACGTCACCGACTCCAGTTTGACCACATCCCCACTCTACTCCTGAGTCTTTGGGGATTCCTGCATGTATTTTGCAAGGGTGGCGATTTATTATCCGGGGCTGTGCAACAGCTATCAACCCTTTGTCAACTCATCAGGATGTTCTCCATCATGGATTTAGCACAGATTGCTGACAAGTACATCATAATTGTAATCGGTATAACAAGTCAATAAATAGCAAGGGAAGCTGAAGCCTACAGAATAGCACTGACCTTGTTATTTTCACATGCGCATGAAGATTTGAATGGTGTGGCTAAGCACGACACTCATACCATCATATCAATGTTAAACTTCAGAGTAATAATACACATGACCGCACTCAAAAACACCATAGCAACTGCCGTGTACAAACCGCGAAATTCCACAAGCACATACAACTACGCACTGGGTACTAGTTTGGTTTTCATGTGCACGATTTCATTCAGGAACAAACACACAAGTCCTAAACACCAGTGTGCAGCTCCCGACAATGTTCTCTCAAGCTTCTCCAAAATGGTCTGCATCTGGGTTATCCAAACACTTTCAGTTATCAAAAGATTCACTTTGGTAACAAGACCCTTCATCCACTATCATAATGCCGACGAACCACACAACTAACTCAATTACCTTGTACATCGACGTGAACTTCCACTAAATCAGTAACATGATAAAACAGAATCCTCTCACCAAATCAACACAGTCTTCGGCGTACATGGATATACTTCAGTGGATCACTTCTTGACCTCGTCAAAATCCTCAACCAAAATGGTTTAGCATCAAACAACATAGCTGCTCAGTTACTTCTGCCTATCCACTACCAGTTGCAGAAAGAACTCCGTTGGTAGTACACACCGAACGCTACACGCCCGTCAGACGCGTTCACTGACCAGAGAATCATTGTCTCTGACGTCAGCTGATTCTTGACGTATTATATTTATGACGAAATCACTTATGGGGACACAGAAACCAATGACGTGGCGCTATTGTTGACGTCACCGACTCCAGTTTGGCCACATCCCCATTCTATTCCTGAGTCTTTGGGGATTCCTGCATGTATTTTGCAAGGGTGGCGATTTATTATCCGGGGCTGTGCGACAACTATCAACCCTTTGTCAACTCATCAGGATGCTCTCCATCATCGATTTAGCACAGATTGCTGACAAGTACATCATAATTGTAATCGGTATAACAAGTCAATAAATAGCAAGGGAAGCTGAACCCTACAGAATAGCACTGACCTTGTTATTTTCACATGCGCATGAAGATTTGAATGGTGTGGCTAAGCACGACACTCATACCATCATATCAATGTTAAACTTCAGAGTAATAATACACATGACCGCACTCATAAACACCATAGCAACTGCCGTGTACAAACCGCGAAATTCCACAAGCACATACAACTACGCACTGGGTACTAGTTTGGTTTTCATGTGCACGATTTCATTCAGGAACAAACACACAAGTCCTAAACACCAGTGTGCAGCTCCCGACAATGTTCTCTCAAGCTTCTCCAAAATGGTCTGCATCTGGGTTATCCAAACACTTTCAGTTATCAAAAGATTCACTTTGGTAACAAGACCCTTCATCCACTATCATAATGCCGACGAACCACACAACTAACTCAATTACCTTGTACATCGACGTGAACTTCCACTAAATCAGTAACATGATAAAACAGAATCCTCTCACCAAATCAACACAGTCTTCGGCGTACATGGATATACCTCAGCAGATCACTTCTTGACCTCGTCAAAATCCTCAACCAAAATGTTTAGCATCAAACAACATAGCTGCTCAATTACTTCTGCCTATCCACTACCAGTTGCAGAAAGAACTCCTTTGGTAGTACACACCGAACGCTACACGCCCGTCAGACGCGTTCACTGACCAGAGAATCATTGTCTCTGACGTCAGCTGATTGTTGACGTATTATATTTATGACGAAATCACTTATGGGGACACAGAAACCAATGACGTGGCGCTATTGTTCACGTCACCGACTCCAGTTTGGCCACATCCCCACTCTATTCCTGAGTCTTTGGGGATTCCTGCATGTATTTTGCAAGGGTGGCGATTTATTATCCGGGGCTGTGCGACAGCTATCAACCCTTTGTCAACTCATCAGGATGCTCTCCATCATGGATTTAGCACAGATTGCTGACAAGTACATCATAATTGTAATCGGTATAACAAGTCAATAAATAGCAAGGGAAGCTGAACCCTACAGAATAGCACTGACCTTGTTATTTTCACATGCGCATGAAGATTTGAATGGTGTGGCTAAGCACGACACTCATACCATCATATCAATGTTAAACTTCAGAGTAATAATACAGATGACCGAACTCAAAAACACCATAGCAACTGCCGTGTACAAAACGCGAAATTCCACAAGCACATACAACTACGCACTGGGTACTAGTTTGGTTTTCATGTGCACGATTTCATTCAGGAACAAACACACAAGTCCTAAACACCAGTGTGCAGCTCCCGACAATGTTCTCTCAAGCTTCTCCAAAATGGTCTGCATCTGGGTTATCCAAACACTTTCAGTTATCAAAAGATTCACTTTGGTAACAAGACCCTTCATCCACTATCATAATGCCGACGAACCACACAACTAACTCAATTACCTTGTACATCGACGTGAACTTCCACTAAATCAGTAACATGATAAAACAAAATCCTCTCACCAAATCAAAAGAGTCTTCTGCGTACATGGATATACTTCAGTGGATCACTTCTTGACCTCGTCAAAATCCTCAACCAAAATGGTTTAGCATCAAACAACATAGCTGCTCAATTACTTCTGCCTATTCACTACCAGTTGCAGAAAGAACTCCTTTGGTAGTACACACCGATCGCTACACGCCCGTCAGACGCGTTCACTGACCAGAGAATCATTGTCTCTGACGTCAGCTGATTGTTGACGTATTATATTTATGACGAAATCACTTATGGGGACACAGAAACCAATGACGTGGCGCTATTGTTCACGTCACCGACTCCAGTTTGGCCACATCCCCACTCTATTCCTGAGTCTTTGGGGATTCCTGCATGTATTTTGCAAGGGTGGCGATTTATTATCCGGGGCTGTGCGACAGCTATCAACCCTTTGTCAACTCATCAGGATGCTCTCCATCATGGATTTAGCACAGATTGCTGACAAGTACATCATAATTGTAATCGGTGTAACAAGTCAATAAATAGCAAGGGAAGCTGAACCCTACAGAATAGCACTGACCTTGTTATTTTCACATGCGCATGAAGATTTGAATGGTGTGGCTAAGCACGACACTCATACCATCATATCAATGTTAAACTTCAGAGTAATAATACAGATGACCGCACTCAAAAACACCATAGCAACTGCCGTGTACAAAACGCGAAATTCCACAAGCACATACAACTACGCACTGGGTACTAGTTTGGTTTTCATGTGCACGATTTCATTCAGGAACAAACACACAAGTCCTAAACACCAGTGTGCAGCTCCCGACAATGTTCTCTCAAGCTTCTCCAAAATGGTCTGCATCTGGGTTATCCAAACACTTTCAGTTATCAAAAGATTCACTTTGGTAACAAGACCCTTCATCCACTATCATAATGCCGACGAACCACACAACTAACTCAATTACCTTGTACATCGACGTGAACTTCCACTAAATCAGTAACATGATAAAACAGAATCCTCTCACCAAATCAACACAGTCTTCGGCGTACATGGATATACCTCAGCAGATCACTTCTTGACCTCGTCAAAATCCTCAACCAAAATGTTTAGCATCAAACAACATAGCTGCTCAATTACTTCTGCCTATCCACTACCAGTTGCAGAAAGAACTCCTTTGGTAGTACACACCGAACGCTACACGCCCGTCAGACGCGTTCACTGACCAGAGAATCATTGTCTCTGACGTCAGCTGATTGTTGAGGTATTATATTTATGACGAAATCACTTATGGGGACACAGAAACCAATGACGTGGCGCTATTGTTCACGTCACCGACTCCAGTTTGGCCACATCCCCACTCTATTCCTGAGTCTTTGGGGATTCCTGCATGTATTTTGCAAGGGTGGCGATTTATTATCCGGGGCTGTGCGACAGCTATCAACCCTTTGTCAACTCATCAGGATGTTCTCCATCATGGATTTAGCACAGATTGCTGACAAGTACATCATAATTGTAATCGGTATAACAAGTCAATAAATAGCAAGGGAAGCTGAACCCTACAGAATAGCACTGACCTTGTTATTTTCACATGCGCATGAAGATTTGAATGGTGTGGCTAAGCACGACACTCATACCATCATATCAATGTTAAACTTCAGAGTAATAATACAGATGACCGAACTCAAAAACACCATAGCAACTGCCGTGTACAAAACGCGAAATTCCACAAGCACATACAACTACGCACTGGGTACTAGTTTGGTTTTCATGTGCACGATTTCATTCAGGAACAAACACACAAGTCCTAAACACCAGTGTGCAGCTCCCGACAATGTTCTCTCAAGCTTCTCCAAAATGGTCTGCATCTGGGTTATCCAAACACTTTCAGTTATCAAAAGATTCACTTTGGTAACAAGACCCTTCATCCACTATCATAATGCCGACGAACCACACAACTAACTCAGTTACCTTGTACATCGACGTGAACTTCCACTAAATCAGTAACATGATAAAACAAAATCCTCTCACCAAATCAACACAGTCTTCTGCGTACATGGATATACTTCAGTGGATCACTTCTTGACCTCGTCAAAATCCTCAACCAAAATGGTTTAGCATCAAACAACATAGCTGCTCAATTACTTCTGCCTATCCACTACCAGTTGCAGAAAGAACTCCTTTGGTAGTACACACCGAACGCTACACGCCCGTCAGACGCGTTCACTGACCAGAGAATCATTGTCTCTGACGTCAGCTGATTGTTGAGGTATTATATTTATGACGAAATCACTTATGGGGACACAGAAACCAATGACGTGGCGCTATTGTTCACGTCACCGACTCCAGTTTGGCCACATCCCCACTCTATTCCTGAGTCTTTGGGGATTCCTGCATGTATTTTGCAAGGGTGGCGATTTATTATCCGGGGCTGTGCGACAGCTATCAACCCTTTGTCAACTCATCAGGATGCTCTCCATCATGGATTTAGCACAGATTGCTGACAAGTACATCATAATTGTAATCGGTGTAACAAGTCAATAAATAGCAAGGGAAGCTGAACCCTACAGAATAGCACTGACCTTGTTATTTTCACATGCGCATGAAGATTTGAATGGTGTGGCTAAGCACGACACTCATACCATCATATCAATGTTAAACTTCAGAGTAATAATACAGATGACCGAACTCAAAAACACCATAGCAACTGCCGTGTACAAAACGCGAAATTCCACAAGCACATACAACTACGCACTGGGTACTAGTTTGGTTTTCATGTGCACGATTTCATTCAGGAACAAACACACAAGTCCTAAACACCAGTGTGCAGCTCCCGACAATGTTCTCTCAAGCTTCTCCAAAATGGTCTGCATCTGGGTTATCCAAACACTTTCAGTTATCAAAAGATTCACTTTGGTAACAAGACCCTTCATCCACTATCATAATGCCGACGAACCACACAACTAACTCAATTACCTTGTACATCGACGTGAACTTCCACTAAATCAGTAACATGATAAAACAAAATCCTCTCACCAAATCAACACAGTCTTCTGCGTACATGGATATACTTCAGTGGATCACTTCTTGACCTCGTCAAAATCCTCAACCAAAATGGTTTAGCATCAAACAACATAGCTGCTCAATTACTTCTGCCTATCCACTACCAGTTGCAGAAAGAACTCCTTTGGTAGTACACACCGATCGCTACACGCCCGTCAGACGCGTTCACTGACCAGAGAATCATTGTCTCTGACGTCAGCTGATTGTTGACGTATTATATTTATGACGAAATCACTTATGGGGACACAGAAACCAATGACGTGGCGCTATTGTTCACGTCACCGACTCCAGTTTGGCCACATCCCCACTCTATTCCTGAGTCTTTGGGGATTCCTGCATGTATTTTGCAAGGGTGGCGATTTATTATCCGGGGCTGTGCAACAGCTATCAACCCTTTGTCAACTCATCAGGATGTTCTCCATCATGGATTTAGCACAGATTGCTGACAAGTACATCATAATTGTAATCGGTATAACAAGTCAATAAATAGCAAGGGAAGCTGAACCCTACAGAATAGCACTGACCTTGTTATTTTCACATGCGCATGAAGATTTGAATGGTGTGGCTAAGCACGACACTCATACCATCATATCAATGTTAAACTTCAGAGTAATAATACAGATGACCGAACTCAAAAACACCATAGCAACTGCCGTGTACAAAACTCGAAATTCCACAAGCACATACAACTACGCACTGGGTACTAGTTTGGTTTTCATGTGCACGATTTCATTCAGGAACAAACACACAAGTCCTAAACACCAGTGTGCAGCTCCCGACAATGTTCTCTCAAGCTTCTCCAAAATGGTCTGCATCTGGGTTATCCAAACACTTTCAGTTATCAAAAGATTCACTTTGGTAACAAGACCCTTCATCCACTATCATAATGCCAACGAACCACACAACTAACTCAATTACCTTGTACATCGACGTGAACTTCCACTAAATCAGTAACATGATAAAACAGAATCCTCTCACCAAATCAACACAGTCTTCTGCGTACATGGATATACTTCAGTGGATCACTTCTTGACCTCGTCAAAATCCTCAACCAAAATGGTTTAGCATCAAACAACATAGCTGCTCAATTACTTCTGCCTATCCACTACCAGTTGCAGAAAGAACTCCTTTGGTAGTACACACCGATCGCTACACGCCCGTCAGACGCGTTCACTGACCAGAGAATCATTGTCTCTGACGTCAGCTGATTGTTGACGTATTATATTTATGACGAAATCACTTATGGGGACACAGAAACCAATGACGTGGCGCTATTGTTCACGTCACCGACTCCAGTTTGGCCACATCCCCACTCTATTCCTGAGTCTTTGGGGATTCCTGCATGTATTTTGCAAGGGTGGCGATTTATTATCCGGGGCTGTGCAACAGCTATCAACCCTTTGTCAACTCATCAGGATGCTCTCCATCATGGATTTAGCACAGATTGCTGACAAGTACATCATAATTGTAATCGGTATAACAAGTCAATAAATAGCAAGGGAAGCTGAACCCTACAGAATAGCACTGACCTTGTTATTTTCACATGCGCATGAAGATTTGAATGGTGTGGCTAAGCACGACACTCATACCATCATATCAATGTTAAACTTCAGAGTAATAATACAGATGACCGAACTCAAAAACACCATAGCAACTGCCGTGTACAAAACGCGAAATTCCACAAGCACATACAACTACGCACTGGGTACTAGTTTGGTTTTCATGTGCACGATTTCATTCAGGAACAAACACACAAGTCCTAAACACCAGTGTGCAGCTCACGACAATGTTCTCTCAAGCTTCTCCAAAATGGTCTGCATCTGGGTTATCCAAACACTTTCAGTTATCAAAAGATTCACTTTGGTAACAAGACCCTTCATCCACTATCATAATGCCGACGAACCACACAACTAACTCAATTACCTTGTACATCCACGTGAACTTCCACTAAATCAGTAACATGATAAAACAAAATCCTCTCACCAAATCAACACAGTCTTCTGCGTACATGGATATACTTCAGTGGATCACTTCTTGACCTCGTCAAAATCCTCAACCAAAATGGTTTAGCATCAAACAACATAGCTGCTCAATTACTTCTGCCTATCCACTACCAGTTGCAGAAAGAACTCCTTTGGTAGTACACACCGATCGCTACACGCCCGTCAGACGCGTTCACTGACCAGAGAATCATTGTCTCTGACGTCAGCTGATTGTTGACGTATTATATTTATGACGAAATCACTTATGGGGACACAGAAACCAATGACGTGGCGCTATTGTTGACGTCACCGACTCCAGTTTGGCCACATCCCCACTCTATTCCTGAGTCTTTGGGGATTCCTGCATGTATTTTGCAAGGGTGGCGATTTATTATCCGGGGCTGTGCAACAGCTATCAACCCTTTGTCAACTCATCAGGATGTTCTCCATCATGGATTTAGCACAGATTGCTGACAAGTACATCATAATTGTAATCGGTATAACAAGTCAATAAATAGCAAGGGAAGCTGAACCCTACAGAATAGCACTGACCTTGTTATTTTCACATGCGCATGAAGATTTGAATGGTGTGGCTAAGCACGACACTCATACCATCATATCAATGTTAAACTTCAGAGTAATAATACACATGACCGCACTCAAAAACACCATAGCAACTGCCGTGTACAAAACGCGAAATTCCACAAGCACATACAACTACGCACTGGGTACTAGTTTGGTTTTCATGTGCACGATTTCATTCAGGAACAAACACACAAGTCCTAAACACCAGTGTGCAGCTCCCGACAATGTTCTCTCAAGCTTCTCCAAAATGGTCTGCATCTGGGTTATCCAAACACTTTCAGTTATCAAAAGATTCACTTTGGTAACAAGACCCTTCATCCACTATCATAATGCCGACGAACCACACAACTAACTCAATTACCTTGTACATCGACGTGAACTTCCACTAAATCAGTAACATGATAAAACAAAATCCTCTCACCAAATCAACACAGTCTTCTGCGTACATGGATATACTTCAGTGGATCACTTCTTGACCTCGTCAAAATCCTCAACCAAAATGGTTTAGCATCAAACAACATAGCTGCTCAATTACTTCTGCCTATCCACTACCAGTTGCAGAAAGAACTCCTTTGGTAGTACACACCGATCGCTACACGCCCGTCAGACGCGTTCACTGACCAGAGAATCATTGTCTCTGACGTCAGCTGATTGTTGACGTATTATATTTATGACGAAATCACTTATGGGGACACAGAAACCAATGACGTGGCGCTATTGTTGACGTCACCGACTCCAGTTTGACCACATCCCCACTCTACTCCTGAGTCTTTGGGGATTCCTGCATGTATTTTGCAAGGGTGGCGATTTATTATCCGGGGCTGTGCAACAGCTATCAACCCTTTGTCAACTCATCAGGATGTTCTCCATCATGGATTTAGCACAGATTGCTGACAAGTACATCATAATTGTAATCGGTATAACAAGTCAATAAATAGCAAGGGAAGCTGAAGCCTACAGAATAGCACTGACCTTGTTATTTTCACATGCGCATGAAGATTTGAATGGTGTGGCTAAGCACGACACTCATACCATCATATCAATGTTAAACTTCAGAGTAATAATACACATGACCGCACTCAAAAACACCATAGCAACTGCCGTGTACAAACCGCGAAATTCCACAAGCACATACAACTACGCACTGGGTACTAGTTTGGTTTTCATGTGCACGATTTCATTCAGGAACAAACACACAAGTCCTAAACACCAGTGTGCAGCTCCCGACAATGTTCTCTCAAGCTTCTCCAAAATGGTCTGCATCTGGGTTATCCAAACACTTTCAGTTATCAAAAGATTCACTTTGGTAACAAGACCCTTCATCCACTATCATAATGCCGACGAACCACACAACTAACTCAATTACCTTGTACATCGACGTGAACTTCCACTAAATCAGTAACATGATAAAACAGAATCCTCTCACCAAATCAACACAGTCTTCGGCGTACATGGATATACTTCAGTGGATCACTTCTTGACCTCGTCAAAATCCTCAACCAAAATGGTTTAGCATCAAACAACATAGCTGCTCAGTTACTTCTGCCTATCCACTACCAGTTGCAGAAAGAACTCCGTTGGTAGTACACACCGAACGCTACACGCCCGTCAGACGCGTTCACTGACCAGAGAATCATTGTCTCTGACGTCAGCTGATTCTTGACGTATTATATTTATGACGAAATCACTTATGGGGACACAGAAACCAATGACGTGGCGCTATTGTTGACGTCAGCGACTCCAGTTTGGCCACATCCCCACTCTATTCCTGAGTCTTTGGGGATTCCTGCATGTATTTTGCAAGGGTGGCGATTTATTATCCGGGGCTGTGCGACAGCTATCAACCCTTTGTCAACTCATCAGGATGCTCTCCATCATGGATTTAGCACAGATTGCTGACAAGTACATCATAATTGTAATCGGTATAACAAGTCAATAAATAGCAAGGGAAGCTGAACCCTACAGAATAGCACTGACCTTGTTATTTTCACATGCGCATGAAGATTTGAATGGTGTGGCTAAGCACGACACTCATACCATCATATCAATGTTAAACTTCAGAGTAATAATACACATGACCGCACTCAAAAACACCATAGCAACTGCCGTGTACAAACCGCGAAATTCCATAAGCACATACAACTACGCACTGGGTACTAGTTTGGTTTTCATGTGCACGATTTCATTCAGGAACAAACACACAAGTCCTAAACACCAGTGTGCAGCTCCCGACAATGTTCTCTCAAGCTTCTCCAAAATGGTCTGCATCTGGGTTATCCAAACACTTTCAGTTATCAAAAGATTCGCTTTGGTAACAAGACCCTTCATCCACTATCATAATGCCGACGAACCACACAACTAACTCAATTACCTTGTACATCGACGTGAACTTCCACTAAATCAGTAACATGATAAAACAAAATCCTCTCACCAAATCAACACAGTCTTCTGCGTACATGGATATACTTCAGTGGATCACTTCTTGACCTCGTCAAAATCCTCAACCAAAATGGTTTAGCATCAAACAACATAGCTGCTCAATTACTTCTGCCTATCCACTACCAGTTGCAGAAAGAACTCCTTTGGTAGTACACACCGATCGCTACACGCCCGTCAGACGCGTTCACTGACCAGAGAATCATTGTCTCTGACGTCAGCTGATTGTTGACGTATTATATTTATGACGAAATCACTTATGGGGACACAGAAACCAATGACGTGGCGCTATTGTTGACGTCACCGACTCCAGTTTGACCACATCCCCACTCTACTCCTGAGTCTTTGGGGATTCCTGCATGTATTTTGCAAGGGTGGCGATTTATTATCCGGGGCTGTGCAACAGCTATCAACCCTTTGTCAACTCATCAGGATGTTCTCCATCATGGATTTAGCACAGATTGCTGACAAGTACATCATAATTGTAATCGGTATAACAAGTCAATAAATAGCAAGGGAAGCTGAAGCCTACAGAATAGCACTGACCTTGTTATTTTCACATGCGCATGAAGATTTGAATGGTGTGGCTAAGCACGACACTCATACCATCATATCAATGTTAAACTTCAGAGTAATAATACACATGACCGCACTCAAAAACACCATAGCAACTGCCGTGTACAAACCGCGAAATTCCACAAGCACATACAACTACGCACTGGGTACTAGTTTGGTTTTCATGTGCACGATTTCATTCAGGAACAAACACACAAGTCCTAAACACCAGTGTGCAGCTCCCGACAATGTTCTCTCAAGCTTCTCCAAAATGGTCTGCATCTGGGTTATCCAAACACTTTCAGTTATCAAAAGATTCACTTTGGTAACAAGACCCTTCATCCACTATCATAATGCCGACGAACCACACAACTAACTCAATTACCTTGTACATCGACGTGAACTTCCACTAAATCAGTAACATGATAAAACAGAATCCTCTCACCAAATCAACACAGTCTTCGGCGTACATGGATATACTTCAGTGGATCACTTCTTGACCTCGTCAAAATCCTCAACCAAAATGGTTTAGCATCAAACAACATAGCTGCTCAGTTACTTCTGCCTATCCACTACCAGTTGCAGAAAGAACTCCGTTGGTAGTACACACCGAACGCTACACGCCCGTCAGACGCGTTCACTGACCAGAGAATCATTGTCTCTGACGTCAGCTGATTCTTGACGTATTATATTTATGACGAAATCACTTATGGGGACACAGAAACCAATGACGTGGCGCTATTGTTGACGTCACCGACTCCAGTTTGGCCACATCCCCATTCTATTCCTGAGTCTTTGGGGATTCCTGCATGTATTTTGCAAGGGTGGCGATTTATTATCCGGGGCTGTGCGACAACTATCAACCCTTTGTCAACTCATCAGGATGCTCTCCATCATCGATTTAGCACAGATTGCTGACAAGTACATCATAATTGTAATCGGTATAACAAGTCAATAAATAGCAAGGGAAGCTGAACCCTACAGAATAGCACTGACCTTGTTATTTTCACATGCGCATGAAGATTTGAATGGTGTGGCTAAGCACGACACTCATACCATCATATCAATGTTAAACTTCAGAGTAATAATACACATGACCGCACTCATAAACACCATAGCAACTGCCGTGTACAAACCGCGAAATTCCACAAGCACATACAACTACGCACTGGGTACTAGTTTGGTTTTCATGTGCACGATTTCATTCAGGAACAAACACACAAGTCCTAAACACCAGTGTGCAGCTCCCGACAATGTTCTCTCAAGCTTCTCCAAAATGGTCTGCATCTGGGTTATCCAAACACTTTCAGTTATCAAAAGATTCACTTTGGTAACAAGACCCTTCATCCACTATCATAATGCCGACGAACCACACAACTAACTCAATTACCTTGTACATCCACGTGAACTTCCACTAAATCAGTAACATGATAAAACAGAATCCTCTCACCAAATCAACACAGTCTTCGGCGTACATGGATATACTTCAGTGGATCACTTCTTGACCTCGTCAAAATCCTCAACCAAAATGGTTTAGCATCAAACAACATAGCTGCTCAATTACTTCTGCCTATCCACTACCAGTTGCAGAAAGAACTCCTTTGGTAGTACACACCGAACGCTACACGCCCGTCAGACGCGTTCACTGACCAGAGAATCATTGTCTCTGACGTCAGCTGATTGTTGAGGTATTATATTTATGACGAAATCACTTATGGGGACACAGAAACCAATGACGTGGCGCTATTGTTGACGTCAGCGACTCCAGTTTGGCCACATCCCCACTCTATTCCTGAGTCTTTGGGGATTCCTGCATGTATTTTGCAAGGGTGGCGATTTATTATCCGGGGCTGTGCGACAGCTATCAACCCTTTGTCAACTCATCAGGATGCTCTCCATCATGGATTTAGCACAGATTGCTGACAAGTACATCATAATTGTAATCGGTATAACAAGTCAATAAATAGCAAGGGAAGCTGAACCCTACAGAATAGCACTGACCTTGTTATTTTCACATGCGCATGAAGATTTGAATGGTGTGGCTAAGCACGACACTCATACCATCATATCAATGTTAAACTTCAGAGTAATAATACACATGACCGCACTCAAAAACACCATAGCAACTGCCGTGTACAAACCGCGAAATTCCATAAGCACATACAACTACGCACTGGGTACTAGTTTGGTTTTCATGTGCACGATTTCATTCAGGAACAAACACACAAGTCCTAAACACCAGTGTGCAGCTCCCGACAATGTTCTCTCAAGCTTCTCCAAAATGGTCTGCATCTGGGTTATCCAAACACTTTCAGTTATCAAAAGATTCGCTTTGGTAACAAGACCCTTCATCCACTATCATAATGCCGACGAACCACACAACTAACTCAATTACCTTGTACATCGACGTGAACTTCCACTAAATCAGTAACATGATAAAACAGAATCCTCTCACCAAATCAACACAGTCTTCGGCGTACATGGATATACTTCAGTGGATCACTTCTTGACCTCGTCAAAATCCTCAACCAAAATGGTTTAGCATCAAACAACATAGCTGCTCAGTTACTTCTGCCTATCCACTACCAGTTGCAGAAAGAACTCCTTTGGTAGTACACACCGAACGCTACACGCCCGTCAGACGCGTTCACTGACCAGAGAATCATTGTCTCTGACGTCAGCTGATTGTTGACGTATTATATTTATGACGAAATCACTTATGGGGACACAGAAACCAATGACGTGGCGCTATTGTTGACGTCACCGACTCCAGTTTGGCCACATCCCCACTCATTCCTGAGTCTTTGGGGATTCCTGCATGTATTTTGCAAGGGTGGCGATTTATTATCCGGGGCTGTGCGACAGCTATCAACCCTTTGTCAACTCATCAGGATGCTCTCCATCATGGATTTAGCACAGATTGCTGACAAGTACATCATAATTGTAATCGGTATAACAAGTCAATAAATAGCAAGGGAAGCTGAACCCTACAGAATAGCACTGACCTTGTTATTTTCACATGCGCATGAAGATTTGAATGGTGTGGCTAAGCACGACACTCATACCATCATATCAATGTTAAACTTCAGAGTAATAATACACATGACCGAACTCAAAAACACCATAGCAACTGCCGTGTACAAACCGCGAAATTCCATAAGCACATACAACTACGCACTGGGTACTAGTTTGTTTTTCATGTGCACGATTTCATTCAGGAACAAACACACAAGTCCTAAACACCAGTGTGCAGCTCCCGACAATGTTCTCTCAAGCTTCTCCAAAATGGTCTGCATCTGGGTTATCCAAACACTTTCAGTTATCAAAAGATTCGCTTTGGTAACAAGACCCTTCATCCACTATCATAATGCCGACGAACCACACAACTAACTCAATTACCTTGTACATCGACGTGAACTTCCACTAAATCAGTAACATGATAAAACAGAATCCTCTCACCAAATCAACACAGTCTTCGGCGTACATGGATATACTTCAGTGGATCACTTCTTGACCTCGTCAAAATCCTCAACCAAAATGGTTTAGCATCAAACAACATAGCTGCTCAGTTACTTCTGCCTATCCACTACCAGTTGCAGAAAGAACTCCTTTGGTAGTACACACCGAACGCTACACGCCCGTCAGACGCGTTCACTGACCAGAGAATCATTGTCTCTGACGTCAGCTGATTGTTGACGTATTATATTTATGACGAAATCACTTATGGGGACACAGAAACCAATGACGTGGCGCTATTGTTGACGTCACCGACTCCAGTTTGGCCACATCCCCACTCATTCCTGAGTCTTTGGGGATTCCTGCATGTATTTTGCAAGGGTGGCGATTTATTATCCGGGGCTGTGCGACAGCTATCAACCCTTTGTCAACTCATCAGGATGCTCTCCATCATGGATTTAGCACAGATTGCTGACAAGTACATCATAATTGTAATCGGTATAACAAGTCAATAAATAGCAAGGGAAGCTGAACCCTACAGAATAGCACTGACCTTGTTATTTTCACATGCGCATGAAGATTTGAATGGTGTGGCTAAGCACGACACTCATACCATCATATCAATGTTAAACTTCAGAGTAATAATACACATGACCGCACTCAAAAACACCATAGCAACTGCCGTGTACAAACCGCGAAATTCCATAAGCACATACAACTACGCACTGGGTACTAGTTTGGTTTTCATGTGCACGATTTCATTCAGGAACAAACACACAAGTCCTAAACACCAGTGTGCAGCTCCCGACAATGTTCTCTCAAGCTTCTCCAAAATGGTCTGCATCTGGGTTATCCAAACACTTTCAGTTATCAAAAGATTCGCTTTGGTAACAAGACCCTTCATCCACTATCATAATGCCGACGAACCACACAACTAACTCAATTACCTTGTACATCGACGTGAACTTCCACTAAATCAGTAACATGATAAAACAGAATCCTCTCACCAAATCAACACAGTCTTCGGCGTACATGGATATACTTCAGTGGATCACTTCTTGACCTCGTCAAAATCCTCAACCAAAATGGTTTAGCATCAAACAACATAGCTGCTCAGTTACTTCTGCCTATCCACTACCAGTTGCAGAAAGAACTCCTTTGGTAGTACACACCGAACGCTACACGCCCGTCAGACGCGTTCACTGACCAGAGAATCATTGTCTCTGACGTCAGCTGATTGTTGACGTATTATATTTATGACGAAATCACTTATGGGGACACAGAAACCAATGACGTGGCGCTATTGTTGACGTCACCGACTCCAGTTTGGCCACATCCCCACTCATTCCTGAGTCTTTGGGGATTCCTGCATGTATTTTGCAAGGGTGGCGATTTATTATCCGGGGCTGTGCGACAGCTATCAACCCTTTGTCAACTCATCAGGATGCTCTCCATCATGGATTTAGCACAGATTGCTGACAAGTACATCATAATTGTAATCGGTATAACAAGTCAATAAATAGCAAGGGAAGCTGAACCCTACAGAATAGCACTGACCTTGTTATTTTCACATGCGCATGAAGATTTGAATGGTGTGGCTAAGCACGACACTCATACCATCATATCAATGTTAAACTTCAGAGTAATAATACACATGACCGCACTCAAAAACACCATAGCAACTGCCGTGTACAAACCGCGAAATTCCATAAGCACATACAACTACGCACTGGGTACTAGTTTGTTTTTCATGTGCACGATTTCATTCAGGAACAAACACACAAGTCCTAAACACCAGTGTGCAGCTCCCGACAATGTTCTCTCAAGCTTCTCCAAAATGGTCTGCATCTGGGTTATCCAAACACTTTCAGTTATCAAAAGATTCGCTTTGGTAACAAGACCCTTCATCCACTATCATAATGCCGACGAACCACACAACTAACTCAATTACCTTGTACATCGACGTGAACTTCCACTAAATCAGTAACATGATAAAACAGAATCCTCTCACCAAATCAACACAGTCTTCGGCGTACATGGATATACTTCAGTGGATCACTTCTTGACCTCGTCAAAATCCTCAACCAAAATGGTTTAGCATCAAACAACATAGCTGCTCAGTTACTTCTGCCTATCCACTACCAGTTGCAGAAAGAACTCCTTTGGTAGTACACACCGAACGCTACACGCCCGTCAGACGCGTTCACTGACCAGAGAATCATTGTCTCTGACGTCAGCTGATTGTTGACGTATTATATTTATGACGAAATCACTTATGGGGACACAGAAACCAATGACGTGGCGCTATTGTTCACGTCACCGACTCCAGTTTGGCCACATCCCCACTCTATTCCTGAGTCTTTGGGGATTCCTGCATGTATTTTGCAAGGGTGGCGATTTATTATCCGGGGCTATGCGACAGCTATCAACCCTTTGTCAACTCATCAGGATGCTCTCCATCATGGATTTAGCACAGATTGCTGACAAGTACATCATAATTGTAATCGGTATAACAAGTCAATAAATAGCAAGGGAAGCTGAACCCTACAGAATAGCACTGACCTTGTTATTTTCACATGCGCATGAAGATTTGAATGGTGTGGCTAAGCACGACAATCATACCATCATATCAATGTTAAACTTCAGAGTAATAATACACATGACCGCACTCAAAAACACCATAGCAACTGCCGTGTACAAACCGCGAAATTCCACAAGCACATACAACTACGCACTGGGTACTAGTTTGGTTTTCATGTGCACGATTTCATTCAGGAACAAACACACAAGTCCTAAACACCAGTGTGCAGCTCCCGACAATGTTCTCTCAAGCTTCTCCAAAATGGTCTGCATCTGGGCTATCCAAACACTTTCAGTTATCAAAAGATTCACTTTGGTAACAAGACCCTTCATCCACTATCATAATGCCGACGAACCACACAACTAACTCAATTACCTTGTACATCCACGTGAACTTCCACTAAATCAGTAACATGATAAAACAGAATCCTCTCACCAAATCAACACAGTCTTCTGCGTACATGGATATACTTCAGTGGATCACTTCTTGACCTCGTCAAAATCCTCAACCAAAATGGTTTAGCATCAAACAACATAGCTGCTCAGTTACTTCTGCCTATCCACTACCAGTTGCAGAAAGAACTCCTTTGGTAGTACACACCGAACGCTACACGCCCGTCAGACGCGTTCACTGACCAGAGAATCATTGTCTCTGACGTCAGCTGATTGTTGAGGTATTATATTTATGACGAAATCACTTATGGGGACACAGAAACCAATGACGTGGCGCTATTGTTGACGTCACCGACTCCAGTTTGGCCACATCCCCACTCTATTCCTGAGTCTTTGGGGATTCCTGCATGTATTTTGCAAGGGTGGCGATTTATTATCCGGGGCTGTGCGACAGCTATCAACCCTTTGTCAACTCATCAGGATGCTCTCCATCATGGATTTAGCACAGATTGCTGACAAGTACATCATAATTGTAATCGGTATAACAAGTCAATAAATAGCAAGGGAAGCTGAACCCTACAGAATAGCACTGACCTTGTTATTTTCACATGCGCATGAAGATTTGAATGGTGTGGCTAAGCACGACACTCATACCATCATATCAATGTTAAACTTCAGAGTAATAATACACATGACCGCACTCAAAAACACCATAGCAACTGCCGTGTACAAACCGCGAAATTCCACAAGCACATACAACTACGCACTGGGTACTAGTTTGGTTTTCATGTGCACGATTTCATTCAGGAACAAACACACAAGTCCTAAACACCAGTGTGCAGCTCCCGACAATGTTCTCTCAAGCTTCTCCAAAATGGTCTGCATCTGGGTTATCCAAACACTTTCAGTTATCAAAAGATTCACTTTGGTAACAAGACCCTTCATCCACTATCATAATGCCGACGAACCACACAACTAACTCAATTACCTTGTACATCCACGTGAACTTCCACTAAATCAGTAACATGATAAAACAGAATCCTCTCACCAAATCAACACAGTCTTCGGCGTACATGGATATACTTCAGTGGATCACTTCTTGACCTCGTCAAAATCCTCAACCAAAATGGTTTAGCATCAAACAACATAGCTGCTCAGTTACTTCTGCCTATCCACTACCAGTTGCAGAAAGAACTCCTTTGGTAGTACACACCGAACGCTACACGCCCGTCAGACGCGTTCACTGACCAGAGAATCATTGTCTCTGACGTCAGCTGATTGTTGACGTATTATATTTATGACGAAATCACTTATGGGGACACAGAAACCAATGACGTGGCGCTATTGTTGACGTCACCGACTCCAGTTTGGCCACATCCCCACTCTATTCCTGAGTCTTTGGGGATTCCTGCATGTATTTTGCAAGGGTGGCGATTTATTATCCGGGGCTATGCGACAGCTATCAACCCTTTGTCAACTCATCAGGATGCTCTCCATCATGGATTTAGCACAGATTGCTGACAAGTACATCATAATTGTAATCGGTATAACAAGTCAATAAATAGCAAGGGAAGCTGAACCCTACAGAATAGCACTGACCTTGTTATTTTCACATGCGCATGAAGATTTGAATGGTGTGGCTAAGCACGACACTCATACCATCATATCAATGTTAAACTTCAGAGTAATAATACACATGACCGCACTCAAAAACACCATAGCAACTGCCGTGTACAAACCGCGAAATTCCACAAGCACATACAACTACGCACTGGGTACTAGTTTGGTTTTCATGTGCACGATTTCATTCAGGAACAAACACACAAGTCCTAAACACCAGTGTGCAGCTCCCGACAATGTTCTCCCAAGCTTCTCCAAAATGGTCTGCATCTGGGCTATCCAAACACTTTCAGTTATCAAAAGATTCACTTTGGTAACAAGACCCTTCATCCACTATCATAATGCCGACGAACCACACAACTAACTCAATTACCTTGTACATCCACGTGAACTTCCACTAAATCAGTAACATGATAAAACAGAATCCTCTCACCAAATCAACACAGTCTTCTGCGTACATGGATATACTTCAGTGGATCACTTCTTGACCTCGTCAAAATCCTCAACCAAAATGGTTTAGCATCAAACAACATAGCTGCTCAGTTACTTCTGCCTATCCACTACCAGTTGCAGAAAGAACTCCTTTGGTAGTACACACCGAACGCTACACGCCCGTCAGACGCGTTCACTGACCAGAGAATCATTGTCTCTGACGTCAGCTGATTGTTGAGGTATTATATTTATGACGAAATCACTTATGGGGACACAGAAACCAATGACGTGGCGCTATTGTTGACGTCACCGACTCCAGTTTGGCCACATCCCCACTCTATTCCTGAGTCTTTGGGGATTCCTGCATGTATTTTGCAAGGGTGGCGATTTATTATCCGGGGCTGTGCGACAGCTATCAACCCTTTGTCAACTCATCAGGATGCTCTCCATCATGGATTTAGCACAGATTGCTGACAAGTACATCATAATTGTAATCGGTATAACAAGTCAAAAATTAGCAAGGGAAGCTGAACCCTACAGAATAGCACTGACCTTGTTATTTTCACATGCGCATGAAGATTTGAATGGTGTGGCTAAGCACGACACTCATACCATCATATCAATGTTAAACTTCAGAGTAATAATACACATGACCGCACTCAAAAACACCATAGCAACTGCCGTGTACAAACCGCGAAATTCCACAAGCACATACAACTACGCACTGGGTACTAGTTTGGTTTTCATGTGCACGATTTCATTCAGGAACAAACACACAAGTCCTAAACACCAGTGTGCAGCTCCCGACAATGTTCTCTCAAGCTTCTCCAAAATGGTCTGCATCTGGGCTATCCAAACACTTTCAGTTATCAAAAGATTCACTTTGGTAACAAGACCCTTCATCCACTATCATAATGCCGACGAACCACACAACTAACTCAATTACCTTGTACATCCACGTGAACTTCCACTAAATCAGTAACATGATAAAACAGAATCCTCTCACCAAATCAACACAGTCTTCTGCGTACATGGATATACTTCAGTGGATCACTTCTTGACCTCGTCAAAATCCTCAACCAAAATGGTTTAGCATCAAACAACATAGCTGCTCAGTTACTTCTGCCTATCCACTACCAGTTGCAGAAAGAACTCCTTTGGTAGTACACACCGAACGCTACACGCCCGTCAGACGCGTTCACTGACCAGAGAATCATTGTCTCTGACATCAGCTGATTGTTGACGTATTATATTTATGACGAAATCACTTATGGGGACACAGAAACCAATGACGTGGCGCTATTGTTGACGTCACCGACTCCAGTTTGGCCACATCCCCACTCTATTCCTGAGTCTTTGGGGATTCCTGCATGTATTTTGCAAGGGTGGCGATTTATTATCCGGGGCTGTGCGACAGCTATCAACCCTTTGTCAACTCATCAGGATGCTCTCCATCATGGATTTAGCACAGATTGCTGACAAGTACATCATAATTGTAATCGGTATAACAAGTCAATAAATAGCAAGGGAAGCTGAACCCTACAGAATAGCACTGACCTTGTTATTTTCACATGCGCATGAAGATTTGAATGGTGTGGCTAAGCACGACACTCATACCATCATATCAATGTTAAACTTCAGAGTAATAATACACATGACCGCACTCAAAAACACCATAGCAACTGCCGTGTACAAACCGCGAAATTCCACAAGCACATACAACTACGCACTGGGTACTAGTTTGGTTTTCATGTGCACGATTTCATTCAGGAACAAACACACAAGTCCTAAACACCAGTGTGCAGCTCACGACAATGTTCTCTCAAGCTTCTCCAAAATGGTCTGCATCTGGGTTATCCAAACACTTTCAGTTATCAAAAGATTCACTTTGGTAACAAGACCCTTCATCCACTATCATAATGCCGACGAACCACACAACTAACTCAATTACCTTGTACATCCACGTGAACTTCCACTAAATCAGTAACATGATAAAACAGAATCCTCTCACCAAATCAACACAGTCTTCTGCGTACATGGATATACTTCAGTGGATCACTTCTTGACCTCGTCAAAATCCTCAACCAAAATGGTTTAGCATCAAACAACATAGCTGCTCAATTACTTCTGCCTATCCACTACCAGTTGCAGAAAGAACTCCGTTGGTAGTACACACCGAACGCTACACGCCCGTCAGACGCGTTCACTGACCAGAGAATCATTGTCTCTGACGTCAGCTGATTGTTGACGTATTATATTTATGACGAAATCACTTATGGGGACACAGAAACCAATGACGTGGCGCTATTGTTCACGTCACCGGCTCCAGTTTGGCCACATCCCCACTCTATTCCTGAGTCTTTGGGGATCCCTGCATGTATTTTGCAAGGGTGGCGATTTATTATCCGGGGCTATGCGACAGCTATCAACCCTTTGTCAACTCATCAGGATGCTCTCCATCATGGATTTAGCACAGATTGCTGACAAGTACATCATAATTGTAATCGGTATAACAAGTCAATAAATAGCAAGGGAAGCTGAACCCTACAGAATAGCACTGACCTTGTTATTTTCACATGCGCATGAACATTTGAATGGTGTGGCTAAGCGCGACACTCATACCATCATATCAATGTTAAACTTCAGAGTAATAATACACATGACCGCACTCAAAAACACCATAGCAACTGCCGTGTACAAAACGCGAAATTCCACAAGCACATACAACTACGCACTGGGTACTAGTTTGGTTTTCATGTGCACGATTTCATTCAGGAACAAACACACAAGTCCTAAACACCAGTGTGCAGCTCCCGACAATGTTCTCTCAAGCTTCTCCAAAATGGTCTGCATCTGGGTTATCCAAACACTTTCAGTTATCAAAAGATTCACTTTGGTAACAAGACCCTTCATCCACTATCATAATGCCGACGAACCACACAACTAACTCAATTACCTTGTACATCCACGTGAACTTCCACTAAATCAGTAACATGATAAAACAGAATCCTCTCACCAAATCAACACAGTCTTCTGCGTACATGGATATACTTCAGTGGATCACTTCTTGACCTCGTCAAAATCCTCAACCAAAATGGTTTAGCATCAAACAACATAGCTGCTCAATTACTTCTGCCTATCCACTACCAGTTGCAGAAAGAACTCCGTTGGTAGTACACACCGAACGCTACACGCCCGTCAGACGCGTTCACTGACCAAAGAATCATTGTCTCTGACGTCAGCTGATTGTTGACGTATTATATTTATGACGAAATCACTTATGGGGACACAGAAACCAATGACGTGGCGCTATTGTTCACGTCACCGACTCCAGTTTGGCCACATCCCCACTCTATTCCTGAGTCTTTGGGGATTCCTGCATGTATTTTGCAAGGGTGGCGATTTATTATCCGGGGCTATGCGACAGCTATCAACCCTTTGTCAACTCATCAGGATGCTCTCCATCATGGATTTAGCACAGATTGCTGACAAGTACATCATAATTGTAATCGGTATAACAAGTCAATAAATAGCAAGTGAAGTTGAATCCAACAGAATAGCACTGACCTTGTTATTTTCACATGCGCATGAAGATTTGAATGGTGTGGCTAAGCACGACACTCATACCATCATATCAATGTTAAACTTCAGAGTAATAATACACATGACCGCACTCAAAAACACCATAGCAACTGCCGTGTACAAAACGCGAAATTCCACAAGCACATACAACTACGCACTGGGTACTAGTTTGGTTTTCATGTGCACGATTTCATTCAGGAACAAACACACAAGTCCTAAACACCAGTGTGCAGCTCCCGACAATGTTCTCTAAAGCTTCTCCAAAATGGTCTGCATCTGGGTTATCCAAACACTTTCAGTTATCAAAAGATTCACTTTGGTAACAAGACCCTTCATCCACTATCATAATGCCGACGAACCACACAACTAACTCAATTACCTTGTACATCCACGTGAACTTCCACTAAATCAGTAACATGATAAAACAGAATCCTCTCACCAAATCAACACAGTCTTCTGCGTACATGGATATACTTCAGTGGATCACTTCTTGACCTCGTCAAAATCCTCAACCAAAATGGTTTAGCATCAAACAACATAGCTGCTCAATTACTTCTGCCTATCCACTACCAGTTGCAGAAAGAACTCCGTTGGTAGTACACACCGAACGCTACACGCCCGTCAGACGCGTTCACTGACCAAAGAATCATTGTCTCTGACGTCAGCTGATTGTTGACGTATTATATTTATGACGAAATCACTTATGGGGACACAGAAACCAATGACGTGGCGCTATTGTTCACGTCACCGGCTCCAGTTTGGCCACATCCCCACTCTATTCCTGAGTCTTTGGGGATTCCTGCATGTATTTTGCAAGGGTGGCGATTTATTATCCGGGGCTATGCGACAGCTATCAACCCTTTGTCAACTCATCAGGATGCTCTCCATCATGGATTTAGCACAGATTGCTGACAAGTACATCATAATTGTAATCGGTATAACAAGTCAATAAATAGCAAGGGAAGCTGAACCCTACAGAATAGCACTGACCTTGTTATTTTCACATGCGCATGAAGATTTGAATGGTGTGGCTAAGCACGACACTCATACCATCATATCAATGTTAAACTTCAGAGTAATAATACACATGACCGCACTCAAAAACACCATAGCAACTGCCGTGTACAAAACGCGAAATTCCACAAGCACATACAACTACGCACTGGGTACTAGTTTGGTTTTCATGTGCACGATTTCATTCAGGAACAAACACACAAGTCCTAAACACCAGTGTGCAGCTCCCGACAATGTTCTCTCAAGCTTCTCCAAAATGGTCTGCATCTGGGTTATCCAAACACTTTCAGTTATCAAAAGATTCACTTTGGTAACAAGACCCTTCATCCACTATCATAATGCCGACGAACCACACAACTAACTCAATTACCTTGTACATCCACGTGAACTTCCACTAAATCAGTAACATGATAAAACAGAATCCTCTCACCAAATCAACACAGTCTTCTGCGTACATGGATATACTTCAGTGGATCACTTCTTGACCTCGTCAAAATCCTCAACCAAAATGGTTTAGCATCAAACAACATAGCTGCTCAATTACTTCTGCCTATCCACTACCAGTTGCAGAAAGAACTCCGTTGGTAGTACACACCGAACGCTACACGCCCGTCAGACGCGTTCACTGACCAAAGAATCATTGTCTCTGACATCAGCTGATTGTTGACGTATTATATTTATGACGAAATCACTTATGGGGACACAGAAACCAATGACGTGGCGCTATTGTTGACGTCACCGACTCCAGTTTGGCCACATCCCCACTCTATTCCTGAGTCTTTGGGGATTCCTGCATGTATTTTGCAAGGGTGGCGATTTATTATCCGGGGCTATGCGACAGCTATCAACCCTTTGTCAACTCATCAGGATGCTCTCCATCATGGATTTAGCACAGATTGCTGACAAGTACATCATAATTGTAATCGGTGTAACAAGTCAATAAATAGCAAGGGAAGCTGAACCCTACAGAATAGCACTGACCTTGTTATTTTCACATGCGCATGAACATTTGAATGGTGTGGCTAAGCACGACACTCATACCATCATATCAATGTTAAACTTCAGAGTAATAATACACATGACCGCACTCAAAAACACCATAGCAACTGCCGTGTACAAAACGCGAAATTCCACAAGCACATACAACTACGCACTGGGTACTAGTTTGGTTTTCATGTGCACGATTTCATTCAGGAACAAACACACAAGTCCTAAACACCAGTGTGCAGCTCCCGACAATGTTCTCTAAAGCTTCTCCAAAATGGTCTGCATCTGGGTTATCCAAACACTTTCAGTTATCAAAAGATTCACTTTGGTAACAAGACCCTTCATCCACTATCATAATGCCGACGAACCACACAACTAACTCAATTACCTTGTACATCGACGTGAACTTCCACTAAATCAGTAACATGATAAAACAGAATCCTCTCACCAAATCAACACAGTCTTCTGCGTACATGGATATACTTCAGTGGATCACTTCTTGACCTCGTCAAAATCCTCAACCAAAATGGTTTAGCATCAAACAACATAGCTGCTCAATTACTTCTGCCTATCCACTACCAGTTGCAGAAAGAACTCCTTTGGTAGTACACACCGAACGCTACACGCCCGTCAGACGCGTTCACTGACCAAAGAATCATTGTCTCTGACGTCAGCTGATTGTTGACGTATTATATTTATGACGAAATCACTTATGGGGACACAGAAACCAATGACGTGGCGCTATTGTTGACGTCACCGACTCCAGTTTGGCCACATGCCCACTCTATTCCTGAGTCTTTGGGGATTCCTGCATGTATTTTGCAAGGGTGGCGATTTATTATCCGGGGCTATGCGACAGCTATCAACCCTTTGTCAACTCATCAGGATGCTCTCCATCATGGATTTAGCACAGATTGCTGACAAGTACATCATAATTGTAATCGGTGTAACAAGTCAATAAATAGCAAGGGAAGCTGAACCCTACAGAATAGCACTGACCTTGTTATTTTCACATGCGCATGAACATTTGAATGGTGTGGCTAAGCACGACACTCATACCATCATATCAATGTTAAACTTCAGAGTAATAATACACATGACCGCACTCAAAAACACCATAGCAACTGCCGTGTACAAAACGCGAAATTCCACAAGCACATACAACTACGCACTGGGTACTAGTTTGGTTTTCATGTGCACGATTTCATTCAGGAACAAACACACAAGTCCTAAACACCAGTGTGCAGCTCCCGACAATGTTCTCTAAAGCTTCTCCAAAATGGTCTGCATCTGGGTTATCCAAACACTTTCAGTTATCAAAAGATTCACTTTGGTAACAAGACCCTTCATCCACTATCATAATGCCGACGAACCACACAACTAACTCAATTACCTTGTACATCGACGTGAACTTCCACTAAATCAGTAACATGATAAAACAGAATCCTCTCACCAAATCAACACAGTCTTCTGCGTACATGGATATACTTCAGTGGATCACTTCTTGACCTCGTCAAAATCCTCAACCAAAATGGTTTAGCATCAAACAACATAGCTGCTCAATTACTTCTGCCTATCCACTACCAGTTGCAGAAAGAACTCCTTTGGTAGTACACACCGAACGCTACACGCCCGTCAGACGCGTTCACTGACCAGAGAATCATTGTCTCTGACGTCAGCTGATTGTTGACGTATTATATTTATGACGAAATCACTTATGGGGACACAGAAACCAATGACGTGGCGCTATTGTTCACGTCACCGACTCCAGTTTGGCCACATCCCCACTCTATTCCTGAGTCTTTGGGGATTCCTGCATGTATTTTGCAAGGGTGGCGATTTATTATCCGGGGCTATGCGACAGCTATCAACCCTTTGTCAACTCATCAGGATGCTCTCCATCATGGATTTAGCACAGATTGCTGACAAGTACATCATAATTGTAATCGGTATAACAAGTCAATAAATAGCAAGGGAAGCTGAACCCTACAGAATAGCACTGACCTTGTTATTTTCACATGCGCATGAACATTTGAATGGTGTGGCTAAGCACGACACTCATACCATCATATCAATGTTAAACTTCAGAGTAATAATACAGATGACCGAACTCAAAAACACCATAGCAACTGCCGTGTACAAAACGCGAAATTCCACAAGCACATACAACTACGCACTGGGTACTAGTTTGGTTTTCATGTGCACGATTTCATTCAGGAACAAACACACAAGTCCTAAACACCAGTGTGCAGCTCCCGACAATGTTCTCTCAAGCTTCTCCAAAATGGTCTGCATCTGGGTTATCCAAACACTTTCAGTTATCAAAAGATTCACTTTGGTAACAAGACCCTTCATCCACTATCATAATGCCGACGAACCACACAACTAACTCAATTACCTTGTACATCGACGTGAACTTCCACTAAATCAGTAACATGATAAAACAGAATCCTCTCACCAAATCAACACAGTCTTCTGCGTACATGGATATACTTCAGTGGATCACTTCTTGACCTCGTCAAAATCCTCAACCAAAATGGTTTAGCATCAAACAACATAGCTGCTCAATTACTTCTGCCTATCCACTACCAGTTGCAGAAAGAACTCCTTTGGTAGTACACACCGAACGCTACACGCCCGTCAGACGCGTTCACTGACCAGAGAATCATTGTCTCTGACGTCAGCTGATTGTTGACGTATTATATTTATGACGAAATCACTTATGGGGACACAGAAACCAATGACGTGGCGCTATTGTTCACGTCACCGACTCCAGTTTGGCCACATCCCCACTCTATTCCTGAGTCTTTGGGGATTCCTGCATGTATTTTGCAAGGATGGCGATTTATTATCCGGGGCTATGCGACAGCTATCAACCCTTTGTCAACTCATCAGGATGCTCTCCATCATGGATTTAGCACAGATTGCTGACAAGTACATCATAATTGTAATCGGTATAACAAGTCAATAAATAGCAAGGGAAGCTGAACCCTACAGAATAGCACTGACCTTGTTATTTTCACATGCGCATGAACATTTGAATGGTGTGGCTAAGCACGACACTCATACCATCATATCAATGTTAAACTTCAGAGTAATAATACAGATGACCGAACTCAAAAACACCATAGCAACTGCCGTGTACAAAACGCGAAATTCCACAAGCACATACAACTACGCACTGGGTACTAGTTTGGTTTTCATGTGCACGATTTCATTCAGGAACAAACACACAAGTCCTAAACACCAGTGTGCAGCTCCCGACAATGTTCTCTCAAGCTTCTCCAAAATGGTCTGCATCTGGGTTATCCAAACACTTTCAGTTATCAAAAGATTCACTTTGGTAACAAGACCCTTCATCCACTATCATAATGCCGACGAACCACACAACTAACTCAATTACCTTGTACATCCACGTGAACTTCCACTAAATCAGTAACATGATAAAACAGAATCCTCTCACCAAATCAACACAGTCTTCTGCGTACATGGATATACTTCAGTGGATCACTTCTTGACCTCGTCAAAATCCTCAACCAAAATGGTTTAGCATCAAACAACATAGCTGCTCAATTACTTCTGCCTATCCACTACCAGTTGCAGAAAGAACTCCTTTGGTAGTACACACCGAACGCTACACGCCCGTCAGACGCGTTCACTGACCAGAGAATCATTGTCTCTGACGTCAGCTGATTGTTGACGTATTATATTTATGACGAAATCACTTATGGGGACACAGAAACCAATGACGTGGCGCTATTGTTCACGTCACCGACTCCAGTTTGGCCACATCCCCACTCTATTCCTGAGTCTTTGGGGATTCCTGCATGTATTTTGCAAGGATGGCGATTTATTATCCGGGGCTATGCGACAGCTATCAACCCTTTGTCAACTCATCAGGATGCTCTCCATCATGGATTTAGCACAGATTGCTGACAAGTACATCATAATTGTAATCGGTATAACAAGTCAATAAATAGCAAGGGAAGCTGAACCCTACAGAATAGCACTGACCTTGTTATTTTCACATGCGCATGAACATTTGAATGGTGTGGCTAAGCACGACACTCATACCATCATATCAATGTTAAACTTCAGAGTAATAATACAGATGACCGCACTCAAAAACACCATAGCAACTGCCGTGTACAAAACGCGAAATTCCACAAGCACATACAACTACGCACTGGGTACTAGTTTGGTTTTCATGTGCACGATTTCATTCAGGAACAAACACACAAGTCCTAAACACCAGTGTGCAGCTCCCGACAATGTTCTCTCAAGCTTCTCCAAAATGGTCTGCATCTGGGTTATCCAAACACTTTCAGTTATCAAAAGATTCACTTTGGTAACAAGACCCTTCATCCACTATCATAATGCCGACGAACCACACAACTAACTCAATTACCTTGTACATCGACGTGAACTTCCACTAAATCAGTAACATGATAAAACAGAATCCTCTCACCAAATCAACACAGTCTTCGGCGTACATGGATATACTTCAGTGGATCACTTCTTGACCTCGTCAAAATCCTCAACCAAAATGGTTTAGCATCAAACAACATAGCTGCTCAATTACTTCTGCCTATCCACTACCAGTTGCAGAAAGAACTCCGTTGGTAGTACACACCGAACGCTACACGCCCGTCAGACGCGTTCACTGACCAGAGAATCATTGTCTCTGACGTCAGCTGATTGTTGACGTATTATATTTATGACGAAATCACTTATGGGGACACAGAAACCAATGACGTGGCGCTATTGTTCACGTCACCGACTCCAGTTTGACCACATCCCCACTCTATTCCTGAGTCTTTGGGGATTCCTGCATGTATTTTGCAAGGGTGGCGATTTATTATCCGGGGCTATGCGACAGCTATCAACCCTTTGTCAACTCATCAGGATGCTCTCCATCATGGATTTAGCACAGATTGCTGACAAGTACATCATAATTGTAATCGGTGTAACAAGTCAATAAATAGCAAGGGAAGCTGAACCCTACAGAATAGCACTGACCTTGTTATTTTCACATGCGCATGAAGATTTGAATGGTGTGGCCAAGCACGACACTCATACCATCATATCAATGTTAAACTTCAGAGTAATAATACACATGACCGCACTCAAAAACACCATAGCAACTGCCGTGTACAAAACGCGAAATTCCACAAGCACATACAACTACGCACTGGGTACTAGTTTGGTTTTCATGTGCACGATTTCATTCAGGAACAAACACACAAGTCCTAAACACCAGTGTGCAGCTCCCGACAATGTTCTCTCAAGCTTCTCCAAAATGGTCTGCATCTAGGTTATCCAAACACTTTCAGTTATCAAAAGATTCACTTTGGTAACAAGACCCTTCATCCACTATCATAATGCCGACGAACCACACAACTAACTCAATTACCTTGTACATCCACGTGAACTTCCACTAAATCAGTAACATGATAAAACAGAATCCTCTCACCAAATCAACACAGTCTTCTGCGTACATGGATATACTTCAGTGGATCACTTCTTGACCTCGTCAAAATCCTCAACCAAAATGGTTTAGCATCAAACAACATAGCTGCTCAATTTCTTCTGCCTATCCACTACCAGTTGCAGAAAGAACTCCTTTGGTAGTACACACCGAACGCTACACGCCCGTCAGACGCGTTCACTGACCAGAGAATCATTGTCTCTGACGTCAGCTGATTGTTGACGTATTATATTTATGACGAAATCACTTATGGGGACACAGAAACCAATGACGTGGCGCTATTGTTGACGTCACCGACTCCAGTTTGGCCACATCCCCACTCTATTCCTGAGTCTTTGGGGATTCCTGCATGTATTTTGCAAGGGTGGCGATTTATTATCCGGGGCTGTGCGACAGCTATCAACCCTTTGTCAACCCATCAGGATGCTCTCCATCATGGATTTAGCACAGATTGCTGACAAGTACATCATAATTGTAATCGGTGTAACAAGTCAATAAATAGCAAGGGAAGCTGAACCCTACAGAATAGCACTGACCTTGTTATTTTCACATGCGCATGAAGATTTGAATGGTGTGGCTAAGCACGACACTCATACCATCATATCAATGTTAAACTTCAGAGTAATAATACACATGACCGCACTCAAAAACACCATAGCAACTGCCGTGTACAAAACGCGAAATTCCACAAGCACATACAACTACGCACTGGGTACTAGTTTGGTTTTCATGTGCACGATTTCATTCAGGAACAAACACACAAGTCCTAAACACCAGTGTGCAGCTCCCGACAATGTTCTCTAAAGCTTCTCCAAAATGGTCTGCATCTGGGTTATCCAAACACTTTCAGTTATCAAAAGATTCACTTTGGTAACAAGACCCTTCATCCACTATCATAATGCCGACGAACCACACAACTAACTCAATTACCTTGTACATCCACGTGAACTTCCACTAAATCAGTAACATGATAAAACAGAATCCTCTCACCAAATCAACACAGTCTTCTGCGTACATGGATATACTTCAGTGGATCACTTCTTGACCTCGTCAAAATCCTCAACCAAAATGGTTTAGCATCAAACAACATAGCTGCTCAATTACTTCTGCCTATCCACTACCAGTTGCAGAAAGAACTCCTTTGGTAGTACACACCGAACGCTACACGCCCGTCAGACGCGTTCACTGACCAGAGAATCATTGTCTCTGACGTCAGCTGATTGTTGACGTATTATATTTATGACGAAATCACTTATGGGGACACAGAAACCAATGACGTGGCGCTATTGTTCACGTCACCGACTCCAGTTTGGCCACATCCCCACTCTATTCCTGAGTCTTTGGGGATTCCTGCATGTATTTTGCAAGGATGGCGATTTATTATCCGGGGCTATGCGACAGCTATCAACCCTTTGTCAACTCATCAGGATGCTCTCCATCATGGATTTAGCACAGATTGCTGACAAGTACATCATAATTGTAATCGGTATAACAAGTCAATAAATAGCAAGGGAAGCTGAACCCTACAGAATAGCACTGACCTTGTTATTTTCACATGCGCATGAAGATTTGAATGGTGTGGCTAAGCACGACACTCATACCATCATATCAATGTTAAACTTCAGAGTAATAATACAGATGACCGAACTCAAAAACACCATAGCAACTGCCGTGTACAAAACGCGAAATTCCACAAGCACATACAACTACGCACTGGGTACTAGTTTGGTTTTCATGTGCACGATTTCATTCAGGAACAAACACACAAGTCCTAAACACCAGTGTGCAGCTCCCGACAATGTTCTCTCAAGCTTCTCCAAAATGGTCTGCATCTGGGTTATCCAAACACTTTCAGTTATCAAAAGATTCACTTTGGTAACAAGACCCTTCATCCACTATCATAATGCCGACGAACCACACAACTAACTCAATTACCTTGTACATCGACGTGAACTTCCACTAAATCAGTAACATGATAAAACAGAATCCTCTCACCAAATCAACACAGTCTTCGGCGTACATGGATATACTTCAGTGGATCACTTCTTGACCTCGTCAAAATCCTCAACCAAAATGGTTTAGCATCAAACAACATAGCTGCTCAATTACTTCTGCCTATCCACTACCAGTTGCAGAAAGAACTCCGTTGGTAGTACACACCGAACGCTACACGCCCGTCAGACGCGTTCACTGACCAGAGAATCATTGTCTCTGACGTCAGCTGATTGTTGACGTATTATATTTATGACGAAATCACTTATGGGGACACAGAAACCAATGACGTGGCGCTATTGTTCACGTCACCGACTCCAGTTTGACCACATCCCCACTCTATTCCTGAGTCTTTGGGGATTCCTGCATGTATTTTGCAAGGGTGGCGATTTATTATCCGGGGCTATGCGACAGCTATCAACCCTTTGTCAACTCATCAGGATGCTCTCCATCATGGATTTAGCACAGATTGCTGACAAGTACATCATAATTGTAATCGGTGTAACAAGTCAATAAATAGCAAGGGAAGCTGAACCCTACAGAATAGCACTGACCTTGTTATTTTCACATGCGCATGAACATTTGAATGGTGTGGCCAAGCACGACACTCATACCATCATATCAATGTTAAACTTCAGAGTAATAATACACATGACCGCACTCAAAAACACCATAGCAACTGCCGTGTACAAAACGCGAAATTCCACAAGCACATACAACTACGCACTGGGTACTAGTTTGGTTTTCATGTGCACGATTTCATTCAGGAACAAACACACAAGTCCTAAACACCAGTGTGCAGCTCCCGACAATGTTCTCTCAAGCTTCTCCAAAATGGTCTGCATCTAGGTTATCCAAACACTTTCAGTTATCAAAAGATTCACTTTGGTAACAAGACCCTTCATCCACTATCATAATGCCGACGAACCACACAACTAACTCAATTACCTTGTACATCCACGTGAACTTCCACTAAATCAGTAACATGATAAAACAGAATCCTCTCACCAAATCAACACAGTCTTCTGCGTACATGGATATACTTCAGTGGATCACTTCTTGACCTCGTCAAAATCCTCAACCAAAATGGTTTAGCATCAAACAACATAGCTGCTCAATTTCTTCTGCCTATCCACTACCAGTTGCAGAAAGAACTCCTTTGGTAGTACACACCGAACGCTACACGCCCGTCAGACGCGTTCACTGACCAGAGAATCATTGTCTCTGACGTCAGCTGATTGTTGACGTATTATATTTATGACGAAATCACTTATGGGGACACAGAAACCAATGACGTGGCGCTATTGTTGACGTCACCGACTCCAGTTTGGCCACATCCCCACTCTATTCCTGAGTCTTTGGGGATTCCTGCATGTATTTTGCAAGGGTGGCGATTTATTATCCGGGGCTGTGCGACAGCTATCAACCCTTTGTCAACTCATCAGGATGCTCTCCATCATGGATTTAGCACAGATTGCTGACAAGTACATCATAATTGTAATCGGTGTAACAAGTCAATAAATAGCAAGGGAAGCTGAACCCTACAGAATAGCACTGACCTTGTTATTTTCACATGCGCATGAAGATTTGAATGGTGTGGCTAAGCACGACACTCATACCATCATATCAATGTTAAACTTCAGAGTAATAATACACATGACCGCACTCAAAAACACCATAGCAACTGCCGTGTACAAAACGCGAAATTCCACAAGCACATACAACTACGCACTGGGTACTAGTTTGGTTTTCATGTGCACGATTTCATTCAGGAACAAACACACAAGTCCTAAACACCAGTGTGCAGCTCCCGACAATGTTCTCTAAAGCTTCTCCAAAATGGTCTGCATCTGGGTTATCCAAACACTTTCAGTTATCAAAAGATTCACTTTGGTAACAAGACCCTTCATCCACTATCATAATGCCGACGAACCACACAACTAACTCAATTACCTTGTACATCCACGTGAACTTCCACTAAATCAGTAACATGATAAAACAGAATCCTCTCACCAAATCAACACAGTCTTCTGCGTACATGGATATACTTCAGTGGATCACTTCTTGACCTCGTCAAAATCCTCAACCAAAATGGTTTAGCATCAAACAACATAGCTGCTCAATTACTTCTGCCTATCCACTACCAGTTGCAGAAAGAACTCCTTTGGTAGTACACACCGAACGCTACACGCCCGTCAGACGCGTTCACTGACCAGAGAATCATTGTCTCTGACGTCAGCTGATTGTTGACGTATTATATTTATGACGAAATCACTTATGGGGACACAGAAACCAATGACGTGGCGCTATTGTTCACGTCACCGACTCCAGTTTGGCCACATCCCCACTCTATTCCTGAGTCTTTGGGGATTCCTGCATGTATTTTGCAAGGGTGGCGATTTATTATCCGGGGCTATGCGACAGCTATCAACCCTTTGTCAACCCATCAGGATGCTCTCCATCATGGATTTAGCACAGATTGCTGACAAGTACATCATAATTGTAATCGGTGTAACAAGTCAATAAATAGCAAGGGAAGCTGAACCCTACAGAATAGCACTGACCTTGTTATTTTCACATGCGCATGAACATTTGAATGGTGTGGCCAAGCACGACACTCATACCATCATATCAATGTTAAACTTCAGAGTAATAATACACATGACCGCACTCAAAAACACCATAGCAACTGCCGTGTACAAAACGCGAAATTCCACAAGCACATACAACTACGCACTGGGTACTAGTTTGGTTTTCATGTGCACGATTTCATTCAGGAACAAACACACAAGTCCTAAACACCAGTGTGCAGCTCCCGACAATGTTTTCTAAAGCTTCTCCAAAATGGTCTGCATCTGGGTTATCCAAACACTTTCAGTTATCAAAAGATTCACTTTGGTAACAAGACCCTTCATCCACTATCATAATGCCGACGAACCACACAACTAACTCAATTACCTTGTACATCGACGTGAACTTCCACTAAATCAGTAACATGATAAAACAGAATCCTCTCACCAAATCAACACAGTCTTCGGCGTACATGGATATACTTCAGTGGATCACTTCTTGACCTCGTCAAAATCCTCAACCAAAATGGTTTAGCATCAAACAACATAGCTGCTCAATTACTTCTGCCTATCCACTACCAGTTGCAGAAAGAACTCCTTTGGTAGTTCACACCGAACGCTACACGCCCGTCAGAAGCGTTCACTGACCAGAGAATCATTGTCTCTGACGTCAGCTGATTGTTGACGTATTATATTTATGACGAAATCACTTATGGGGACACAGAAACCAATGACGTGGCGCTATTGTTGACGTCACCGACTCCAGTTTGACCACATCCCCACTCTATTCCTGAGTCTTTGGGGATTCCTGCATGTATTTTGCAAGGGTGGCGATTTATTATCCGGGGCTGTGCGACAGCTATCAACCCTTTGTCAACCCATCAGGATGCTCTCCATCATGGATTTAGCACAGATTGCTGACAAGTACATCATAATTGTAATCGGTGTAACAAGTCAATAAATAGCAAGGGAAGCTGAACCCTACAGAATAGCACTGACCTTGTTATTTTCACATGCGCATGAAGATTTGAATGGTGTGGCCAAGCACGACACTCATACCATCATATCAATGTTAAACTTCAGAGTAATAATACACATGACCGCACTCAAAAACACCATAGCAACTGCCGTGTACAAAACGCGAAATTACACAAGCACATACAACTACGCACTGGGTGCTAGTTTGGTTTTCATGTGCACGATTTCATTCAGGAACAAACACACAAGTCCTAAACACCAGTGTGCAGCTCCCGACAATGTTCTCTAAAGCTTCTCCAAAATGGTCTGCATCTGGGTTATCCAAACACTTTCAGTTATCAAAAGATTCACTTTGGTAACAAGACCCTTCATCCACTATCATAATGCCGACGAACCACACAACTAACTCAATTACCTTGTACATCCACGTGAACTTCCACTAAATCAGTAACATGATAAAACAGAATCCTCTCACCAAATCAACACAGTCTTCGGCGTACATGGATATACTTCAGTGGATCACTTCTTGACCTCGTCAAAATCCTCAACCAAAATGGTTTAGCATCAAACAACATAGCTGCTCAATTACTTCTGCCTATCCACTACCAGTTGCAGAAAGAACTCCTTTGGTAGTACACACCGAACGCTACACGCCCGTCAGACGCGTTCACTGACCAGAGAATCATTGTCTCTGACGTCAGCTGATTGTTGACGTATTATATTTATGACGAAATCACTTATGGGGACACAGAAACCAATGACGTGGCGCTATTGTTGACGTCACCGACTCCAGTTTGACCACATCCCCACTCTATTCCTGAGTCTTTGGGGATTCCTGCATGTATTTTGCAAGGGTGGCGATTTATTATCCGGGGCTGTGCGACAGCTATCAACCCTCTGTCAACCCATCAGGATGCTCTCCATCATGGATTTAGCACAGATTGCTGACAAGTACATCATAATTGTAATCGGTGTAACAAGTCAATAAATAGCAAGGGAAGCTGAACCCTACAGAATAGCACTGACCTTGTTATTTTCACATGCGCATGAAGATTTGAATGGTGTGGCTAAGCACGACACTCATACCATCATATCAATGTTAAACTTCAGAGTAATAATACAGATGACCGCACTCAAAAACACCATAGCAACTGCCGTGTACAAAACGCGAAATTCCACAAGCACATACAACTACGCACTGGGTACTAGTTTGGTTTTCATGTGCACGATTTCATTCAGGAACAAACACACAAGTCCTAAACACCAGTGTGCAGCTCCCGACAATGTTCTCTAAAGCTTCTCCAAAATGGTCTGCATCTGGGTTATCCAAACACTTTCAGTTATCAAAAGATTCACTTTGGTAACAAGACCCTTCATCCACTATCATAATGCCGACGAACCACACAACTAACTCAATTACCTTGTACATCCACGTGAACTTCCACTAAATCAGTAACATGATAAAACAGAATCCTCTCACCAAATCAACACAGTCTTCTGCGTACATGGATATACTTCAGTGGATCACTTCTTGACCTCGTCAAAATCCTCAACCAAAATGGTTTAGCATCAAACAACATAGCTGCTCAATTACTTCTGCCTATCCACTACCAGTTGCAGAAAGAACTCCTTTGGTAGTACACACCGAACGCTACACGCCCGTCAGACGCGTTCACTGACCAGAGAATCATTGTCTCTGACGTCAGCTGATTGTTGACGTATTATATTTATGACGAAATCACTTATGGGGACACAGAAACCAATGACGTGGCGCTATTGTTGACGTCACCGACTCCAGTTTGACCACATCCCCACTCTATTCCTGAGTCTTTGGGGATTCCTGCATGTATTTTGCAAGGGTGGCGATTTATTATCCGGGGCTATGCGACAGCTATCAACCCTTTGTCAACTCATCAGGATGCTCTCCATCATGGATTTAGCACAGATTGCTGACAAGTACATCATAATTGTAATCGGTGTAACAAGTCAATAAATAGCAAGGGAAGCTGAACCCTACAGAATAGCACTGACCTTGTTATTTTCACATGCGCATGAAGATTTGAATGGTGTGGCCAAGCACGACACTCATACCATCATATCAATGTTAAACTTCAGAGTAATAATACACATGACCGCACTCAAAAACACCATAGCAACTGCCGTGTACAAAACGCGAAATTCCACAAGCACATACAACTACGCACTGGGTACTAGTTTGGTTTTCATGTGCACGATTTCATTCAGGAACAAACACACAAGTCCTAAACACCAGTGTGCAGCTCCCGACAATGTTCTCTAAAGCTTCTCCAAAATGGTCTGCATCTGGGTTATCCAAACACTTTCAGTTATCAAAAGATTCACTTTGGTAACAAGACCCTTCATCCACTATCATAATGCCGACGAACCACACAACTAACTCAATTACCTTGTACATCGACGTGAACTTCCACTAAATCAGTAACATGATAAAACAGAATCCTCTCACCAAATCAACACAGTCTTCGGCGTACATGGATATACTTCAGTGGATCACTTCTTGACCTCGTCAAAATCCTCAACCAAAATGGTTTAGCATCAAACAACATAGCTGCTCAATTACTTCTGCCTATCCACTACCAGTTGCAGAAAGAACTCCTTTGGTAGTACACACCGAACGCTACACGCCCGTCAGACGCGTTCACTGACCAGAGAATCATTGTCTCTGACGTCAGCTGATTGTTGACGTATTATATTTATGACGAAATCACTTATGGGGACACAGAAACCAATGACGTGGCGCTATTGTTGACGTCACCGACTCCAGTTTGACCACATCCCCACTCTATTCCTGAGTCTTTGGGGATTCCTGCATGTATTTTGCAAGGGTGGCGATTTATTATCCGGGGCTATGCGACAGCTATCAACCCTTTGTCAACTCATCAGGATGTTCTGCAACATGGATTTAGCACAGATTGCTGACAAGTACATCATAATTGTAATCGGTGTAACAAGTCAATAAATAGCAAGGGAAGCTGAACCCCACAGAATAGCACTGACCTTGTTATTTTCACATGGACATGAAGATTTGAATGGTGTGGCTAAGCACGACACTCATACCATCATATCAATGTTAAACTTCAGAGTAATAATACACATGACCGCACTCAAAAACACCATAGCAACTGCCGTGTACAAAACGCGAAATTCCACAAGCACATACAACTACGCACTGGGTACTAGTTTGGTTTTCATGTGCACGATTTCATTCAGGAACAAACACACAAGTCCTAAACACCAGTGTGCAGCTCCCGACAATGTTCTCTAAAGCTTCTCCAAAATGGTCTGCATCTGGGTTATCCAAACACTTTCAGTTATCAAAAGATTCACTTTGGTAACAAGACCCTTCATCCACTATCATAATGCCGACGAACCACACAACTAACTCAATTACCTTGTACATCGACGTGAACTTCCACTAAATCAGTAACATGATAAAACAGAATCCTCTCACCAAATCAACACAGTCTTCGGCGTACATGGATATACTTCAGTGGATCACTTCTTGACCTCGTCAAAATCCTCAACCAAAATGGTTTAGCATCAAACAACATAGCTGCTCAATTACTTCTGCCTATCCACTACCAGTTGCAGAAAGAACTCCTTTGGTAGTACACACCGAACGCTACACGCCCGTCAGACGCGTTCACTGACCAGAGAATCATTGTCTCTGACGTCAGCTGATTGTTGACGTATTATATTTATGACGAAATCACTTATGGGGACACAGAAACCAATGACGTGGCGCTATTGTTGACGTCACCGACTCCAGTTTGACCACATCCCCACTCTATTCCTGAGTCTTTGGGGATTCCTGCATGTATTTTGCAAGGGTGGCGATTTATTATCCGGGGCTATGCGACAGCTATCAACCCTTTGTCAACTCATCAGGATGTTCTGCAACATGGATTTAGCACAGATTGCTGACAAGTACATCATAATTGTAATCGGTGTAACAAGTCAATAAATAGCAAGGGAAGCTGAACCCCACAGAATAGCACTGACCTTGTTATTTTCACATGGACATGAAGATTTGAATGGTGTGGCTAAGCACGACACTCATACCATCATATCAATGTTAAACTTCAGAGTAATAATACACATGACCGCACTCAAAAACACCATAGCAACTGCCGTGTACAAAACGCGAAATTCCACAAGCACATACAACTACGCACTGGGTACTAGTTTGGTTTTCATGTGCACGATTTCATTCAGGAACAAACACACAAGTCCTAAACACCAGTGTGCAGCTCCCGACAATGTTCTCTAAAGCTTCTCCAAAATGGTCTGCATCTGGGTTATCCAAACACTTTCAGTTATCAAAAGATTCACTTTGGTAACAAGACCCTTCATCCACTATCATAATGCCGACGAACCACACAACTAACTCAATTACCTTGTACATCCACGTGAACTTCCACTAAATCAGTAACATGATAAAACAGAATCCTCTCACCAAATCAACACAGTCTTCGGCGTACATGGATATACTTCAGTGGATCACTTCTTGACCTCGTCAAAATCCTCAACCAAAATGGTTTAGCATCAAACAACATAGCTGCTCAATTACTTCTGCCTATCCACTACCAGTTGCAGAAAGAACTCCTTTGGTAGTACACACCGAACGCTACACGCCCGTCAGACGCGTTCACTGACCAGAGAATCATTGTCTCTGACGTCAGCTGATTGTTGACGTATTATATTTATGACGAAATCACTTATGGGGACACAGAAACCAATGACGTGGCGCTATTGTTGACGTCACCGACTCCAGTTTGACCACATCCCCACTCTATTCCTGAGTCTTTGGGGATTCCTGCATGTATTTTGCAAGGGTGGCGATTTATTATCCGGGGCTATGCGACAGCTATCAACCCTTTGTCAACTCATCAGGATGTTCTGCAACATGGATTTAGCACAGATTGCTGACAAGTACATCATAATTGTAATCGGTGTAACAAGTCAATAAATAGCAAGGGAAGCTGAACCCTACAGAATAGCACTGACCTTGTTATTTTCACATGGACATGAAGATTTGAATGGTGTGGCTAAGCACGACACTCATACCATCATATCAATGTTAAACTTCAGAGTAATAATACACATGACCGCACTCAAAAACACCATAGCAACTGCCGTGTACAAAACGCGAAATTACACAAGCACATACAACTACGCACTGGGTACTAGTTTGGTTTTCATGTGCACGATTTCATTCAGGAACAAACACACAAGTCCTAAACACCAGTGTGCAGCTCCCGACAATGTTCTCTAAAGCTTCTCCAAAATGGTCTGCATCTGGGTTATCCAAACACTTTCAGTTATCAAAAGATTCACTTTGGTAACAAGACCCTTCATCCACTATCATAATGCCGACGAACCACACAACTAGCTCAATTACCTTGTACATCCACGTGAACTTCCACTAAATCAGTAACATGATAAAACAGAATCCTCTCACCAAATCAACACAGTCTTCGGCGTACATGGATATACTTCAGTGGATCACTTCTTGACCTCGTCAAAATCCTCAACCAAAATGGTTTAGCATCAAACAACATAGCTGCTCAATTACTTCTGCCTATCCACTACCAGTTGCAGAAAGAACTCCTTTGGTAGTACACACCGAACGCTACACGCCCGTCAGACGCGTTCACTGACCAGAGAATCATTGTCTCTGACGTCAGCTGATTGTTGACGTATTATATTTATGACGAAATCACTTATGGGGACACAGAAACCAATGACGTGGCGCTATTGCTGACGTCACCGACTCCAGTTTGACCACATCCCCACTCTATTCCTGAGTCTTTGGGGATTCCTGCATGTATTTTGCAAGGGTGGCGATTTATTATCCGGGGCTATGCGACAGCTATCAACCCTTTGTCAACTCATCAGGATGCTCTCCATCATGGATTTAGCACAGATTGCTGACAAGTACATCATAATTGTAATCGGTGTAACAAGTCAATAAATAGCAAGGGAAGCTGAACCCTACAGAATAGCACTGACCTTGTTATTTTCACATGCGCATGAAGATTTGAATGGTGTGGCTAAGCACGACACTCATACCATCATATCAATGTTAAACTTCAGAGTAATAATACACATGACCGCACTCAAAAACACCATAGCAACTGCCGTGTACAAAACGCGAAATTCCACAAGCACATACAACTACGCACTGGGTACTAGTTTGGTTTTCATGTGCACGATTTCATTCAGGAACAAACACACAAGTCCTAAACACCAGTGTGCAGCTCCCGACAATGTTCTCTAAAGCTTCTCCAAAATGGTCTGCATCTGGGTTATCCAAACACTTTCAGTTATCAAAAGATTCACTTTGGTAACAAGACCCTTCATCCACTATCATAATGCCGACGAACCACACAACTAACTCAATTACCTTGTACATCCACGTGAACTTCCACTAAATCAGTAACATGATAAAACAGAATCCTCTCACCAAATCAACACAGTCTTCGGCGTACATGGATATACTTCAGTGGATCACTTCTTGACCTCGTCAAAATCCTCAACCAAAATGGTTTAGCATCAAACAACATAGCTGCTCAATTACTTCTGCCTATCCACTACCAGTTGCAGAAAGAACTCCTTTGGTAGTACACACCGAACGCTACACGCCCGTCAGACGCGTTCACTGACCAGAGAATCATTGTCTCTGACGTCAGCTGATTGTTGACGTATTATATTTATGACGAAATCACTTATGGGGACACAGAAACCAATGACGTGGCGCTATTGTTGACGTCACCGACTCCAGTTTGACCACATCCCCACTCTATTCCTGAGTCTTTGGGGATTCCTGCATGTATTTTGCAAGGGTGGCGATTTATTATCCGGGGCTATGCGACAGCTATCAACCCTTTGTCAACTCATCAGGATGCTCTCCATCATGGATTTAGCACAGATTGCTGACAAGTACATCATAATTGTAATCGGTGTAACAAGTCAATAAATAGCAAGGGAAGCTGAACCCTACAGAATAGCACTGACCTTGTTATTTTCACATGCGCATGAAGATTTGAATGGTGTGGCCAAGCACGACACTCATACCATCATATCAATGTTAAACTTCAGAGTAATAATACACATGACCGCACTCAAAAACACCATAGCAACTGCCGTGTACAAAACGCGAAATTCCACAAGCACATACAACTACGCACTGGGTACTAGTTTGGTTTTCATGTGCACGATTTCATTCAGGAACAAACACACAAGTCCTAAACACCAGTGTGCAGCTCCCGACAATGTTCTCTAAAGCTTCTCCAAAATGGTCTGCATCTGGGTTATCCAAACACTTTCAGTTATCAAAAGATTCACTTTGGTAACAAGACCCTTCATCCACTATCATAATGCCGACGAACCACACAACTAACTCAATTACCTTGTACATCGACGTGAACTTCCACTAAATCAGTAACATGATAAAACAGAATCCTCTCACCAAATCAACACAGTCTTCGGCGTACATGGATATACTTCAGTGGATCACTTCTTGACCTCGTCAAAATCCTCAACCAAAATGGTTTAGCATCAAACAACATAGCTGCTCAATTACTTCTGCCTATCCACTACCAGTTGCAGAAAGAACTCCTTTGGTAGTACACACCGAACGCTACACGCCCGTCAGACGCGTTCACTGACCAGAGAATCATTGTCTCTGACGTCAGCTGATTGTTGACGTATTATATTTATGACGAAATCACTTATGGGGACACAGAAACCAATGACGTGGCGCTATTGTTGACGTCACCGACTCCAGTTTGACCACATCCCCACTCTATTCCTGAGTCTTTGGGGATTCCTGCATGTATTTTGCAAGGGTGGCGATTTATTATCCGGGGCTATGCGACAGCTATCAACCCTTTGTCAACTCATCAGGATGTTCTGCAACATGGATTTAGCACAGATTGCTGACAAGTACATCATAATTGTAATCGGTGTAACAAGTCAATAAATAGCAAGGGAAGCTGAACCCCACAGAATAGCACTGACCTTGTTATTTTCACATGGACATGAAGATTTGAATGGTGTGGCTAAGCACGACACTCATACCATCATATCAATGTTAAACTTCAGAGTAATAATACACATGACCGCACTCAAAAACACCATAGCAACTGCCGTGTACAAAACGCGAAATTCCACAAGCACATACAACTACGCACTGGGTACTAGTTTGGTTTTCATGTGCACGATTTCATTCAGGAACAAACACACAAGTCCTAAACACCAGTGTGCAGCTCCCGACAATGTTCTCTAAAGCTTCTCCAAAATGGTCTGCATCTGGGTTATCCAAACACTTTCAGTTATCAAAAGATTCACTTTGGTAACAAGACCCTTCATCCACTATCATAATGCCGACGAACCACACAACTAACTCAATTACCTTGTACATCGACGTGAACTTCCACTAAATCAGTAACATGATAAAACAGAATCCTCTCACCAAATCAACACAGTCTTCGGCGTACATGGATATACTTCAGTGGATCACTTCTTGACCTCGTCAAAATCCTCAACCAAAATGGTTTAGCATCAAACAACATAGCTGCTCAATTACTTCTGCCTATCCACTACCAGTTGCAGAAAGAACTCCTTTGGTAGTACACACCGAACGCTACACGCCCGTCAGACGCGTTCACTGACCAGAGAATCATTGTCTCTGACGTCAGCTGATTGTTGACGTATTATATTTATGACGAAATCACTTATGGGGACACAGAAACCAATGACGTGGCGCCATTGTTGACGTCACCGACTCCAGTTTGACCACATCCCCACTCTATTCCTGAGTCTTTGGGGATTCCTGCATGTATTTTGCAAGGGTGGCGATTTATTATCCGGGGCTATGCGACAGCTATCAACCCTTTGTCAACTCATCAGGATGTTCTGCAACATGGATTTAGCACAGATTGCTGACAAGTACATCATAATTGTAATCGGTGTAACAAGTCAATAAATAGCAAGGGAAGCTGAACCCTACAGAATAGCACTGACCTTGTTATTTTCACATGGACATGAAGATTTGAATGGTGTGGCTAAGCACGACACTCATACCATCATATCAATGTTAAACTTCAGAGTAATAATACAGATGACCGCACTCAAAAACACCATAGCAACTGCCGTGTACAAAACGCGAAATTCCACAAGCACATACAACTACGCACTGGGTACTAGTTTGGTTTTCATGTGCACGATTTCATTCAGGAACAAACACACAAGTCCTAAACACCAGTGTGCAGCTCCCGACAATGTTCTCTAAAGCTTCTCCAAAATGGTCTGCATCTGGGTTATCCAAACACTTTCAGTTATCAAAAGATTCACTTTGGTAACAAGACCCTTCATCCACTATCATAATGCCGACGAACCACACAACTAGCTCAATTACCTTGTACATCGACGTGAACTTCCACTAAATCAGTAACATGATAAAACAGAATCCTCTCACCAAATCAACACAGTCTTCGGCGTACATGGATATACTTCAGTGGATCACTTCTTGACCTCGTCAAAATCCTCAACCAAAATGGTTTAGCATCAAACAACATAGCTGCTCAATTACTTCTGCCTATCCACTACCAGTTGCAGAAAGAACTCCTTTGGTAGTACACACCGAACGCTACACGCCCGTCAGACGCGTTCACTGACCAGAGAATCATTGTCTCTGACGTCAGCTGATTGTTGACGTATTATATTTATGACGAAATCACTTATGGGGACACAGAAACCAATGACGTGGCGCTATTGTTGACGTCACCGACTCCAGTTTGACCACATCCCCACTCTATTCCTGAGTCTTTGGGGATTCCTGCATGTATTTTGCAAGGGTGGCGATTTATTATCCGGGGCTATGCGACAGCTATCAACCCTTTGTCAACTCATCAGGATGCTCTCCATCATGGATTTAGCACAGATTGCTGACAAGTACATCATAATTGTAATCGGTGTAACAAGTCAATAAATAGCAAGGGAAGCTGAACCCTACAGAATAGCACTGACCTTGTTATTTTCACATGCGCATGAAGATTTGAATGGTGTGGCTAAGCACGACACTCATACCATCATATCAATGTTAAACTTCAGAGTAATAATACAGATGACCGCACTCAAAAACACCATAGCAACTGCCGTGTACAAAACGCGAAATTCCACAAGCACATACAACTACGCACTGGGTACTAGTTTGGTTTTCATGTGCACGATTTCATTCAGGAACAAACACACAAGTCCTAAACACCAGTGTGCAGCTCCCGACAATGTTCTCTAAAGCTTCTCCAAAATGGTCTGCATCTGGGTTATCCAAACACTTTCAGTTATCAAAAGATTCACTTTGGTAACAAGACCCTTCATCCACTATCATAATGCCGACGAACCACACAACTAACTCAATTACCTTGTACATCCACGTGAACTTCCACTAAATCAGTAACATGATAAAACAGAATCCACTCACCAAATCAACACAGTCTTCTGCGTACATGGATATACTTCAGTGGATCACTTCTTGACCTCGTCAAAATCCTCAACCAAAATGGTTTAGCATCAAACAACATAGCTGCTCAATTACTTCTGCCTATCCACTACCAGTTGCAGAAAGAACTCCTTTGGTAGTACACACCGAACGCTACACGCCCGTCAGACGCGTTCACTGACCAGAGAATCATTGTCTCTGACGTCAGCTGATTGTTGACGTATTATATTTATGACGAAATCACTTATGGGGACACAGAAACCAATGACGTGGCGCTATTGTTGACGTCACCGACTCCAGTTTGACCACATCCCCACTCTATTCCTGAGTCTTTGGGGATTCCTGCATGTATTTTGCAAGGGTGGCGATTTATTATCCGGGGCTATGCGACAGCTATCAACCCTTTGTCAACTCATCAGGATGCTCTCCATCATGGATTTAGCACAGATTGCTGACAAGTACATCATAATTGTAATCGGTGTAACAAGTCAATAAATAGCAAGGGAAGCTGAACCCTACAGAATAGCACTGACCTTGTTATTTTCACATGCGCATGAAGATTTGAATGGTGTGGCCAAGCACGACACTCATACCATCATATCAATGTTAAACTTCAGAGTAATAATACACATGACCGCACTCAAAAACACCATAGCAACTGCCGTGTACAAAACGCGAAATTCCACAAGCACATACAACTACGCACTGGGTACTAGTTTGGTTTTCATGTGCACGATTTCATTCAGGAACAAACACACAAGTCCTAAACACCAGTGTGCAGCTCCCGACAATGTTCTCTAAAGCTTCTCCAAAATGGTCTGCATCTGGGTTATCCAAACACTTTCAGTTATCAAAAGATTCACTTTGGTAACAAGACCATTCATCCACTATCATAATGCCGACGAACCACACAACTAACTCAATTACCTTGTACATCCACGTGAACTTCCACTAAATCAGTAACATGATAAAACAGAATCCTCTCACCAAATCAACACAGTCTTCGGCGTACATGGATATACTTCAGTGGATCACTTCTTGACCTCGTCAAAATCCTCAACCAAAATGGTTTAGCATCAAACAACATAGCTGCTCAATTACTTCTGCCTATCCACTACCAGTTGCAGAAAGAACTCCTTTGGTAGTACACACCGAACGCTACACGCCCGTCAGACGCGTTCACTGACCAGAGAATCATTGTCTCTGACGTCAGCTGATTGTTGACGTATTATATTTATGACGAAATCACTTATGGGGACACAGAAACCAATGACGTGGCGCTATTGTTGACGTCACCGACTCCAGTTTGACCACATCCCCACTCTATTCCTGAGTCTTTGGGGATTCCTGCATGTATTTTGCAAGGGTGGCGATTTATTATCCGGGGCTATGCGACAGCTATCAACCCTTTGTCAACTCATCAGGATGTTCTGCAACATGGATTTAGCACAGATTGCTGACAAGTACATCATAATTGTAATCGGTGTAACAAGTCAATAAATAGCAAGGGAAGCTGAACCCCACAGAATAGCACTGACCTTGTTATTTTCACATGGACATGAAGATTTGAATGGTGTGGCTAAGCACGACACTCATACCATCATATCAATGTTAAACTTCAGAGTAATAATACACATGACCGCACTCAAAAACACCATAGCAACTGCCGTGTACAAAACGCGAAATTCCACAAGCACATACAACTACGCACTGGGTACTAGTTTGGTTTTCATGTGCACGATTTCATTCAGGAACAAACACACAAGTCCTAAACACCAGTGTGCAGCTCCCGACAATGTTCTCTAAAGCTTCTCCAAAATGGTCTGCATCTGGGTTATCCAAACACTTTCAGTTATCAAAAGATTCACTTTGGTAACAAGACCCTTCATCCACTATCATAATGCCGACGAACCACACAACTAACTCAATTACCTTGTACATCGACGTGAACTTCCACTAAATCAGTAACATGATGAAACAGAATCCTCTCACCAAATCAACACAGTCTTCGGCGTACATGGATATACTTCAGTGGATCACTTCTTGACCTCGTCAAAATCCTCAACCAAAATGGTTTAGCATCAAACAACATAGCTGCTCAATTACTTCTGCCTATCCACTACCAGTTGCAGAAAGAACTCCTTTGGTAGTACACACCGAACGCTACACGCCCGTCAGACGCGTTCACTGACCAGAGAATCATTGTCTCTGACGTCAGCTGATTGTTGACGTATTATATTTATGACGAAATCACTTATGGGGACACAGAAACCAATGACGTGGCGCTATTGTTGACGTCACCGACTCCAGTTTGACCACATCCCCACTCTATTCCTGAGTCTTTGGGGATTCCTGCATGTATTTTGCAAGGGTGGGCTGTGCGACAGCTATCAACCCTTTGTCAACTCATCAGGATGCTCTCCAACATGGATTTAGCACAGATTGCTGACAAGTACATCATAATTGTAATCGGTATAACAAGTCAATAAATAGCAAGGGAAGCTGAACCCTACAGAATAGCACTGACCTTGTTATTTTCACATGCGCATGAACATTTGAATGGTGTGGCTAAGCACGACACTCATACCATCATATCAATGTTAAACTTCAGAGTAATAATACAGATGACCGCACTCAAAAACACCATAGCAACTGCCGTGTACAAAACGCGAAATTCCACAAGCACATACAACTACGCACTGGGTACTAGTTTGGTTTTCATGTGCACGATTTCATTTAGGAACAAACACACAAGTCCTAAACACCAGTGTGCAGCTCCCGACAATGTTCTCTCAAGCTTCTCCAAAATGGTCTGCATCTGGGTTATCCAAACACTTTCAGTTATCAAAAGATTCACTTTGGTAACAAGACCCTTCATCCACTATCATAATGCCGACGAACCACACAACTAACTCAATTACCTTGTACATCCACGTGAACTTCCACTAAATCAGTAACATGATAAAACAGAATCCTCTCACCAAATCAACAGTCTTCGGCGTACATGGATATACTTCAGTGGATCACTTCTTGACCTCGTCAAAATCCTCAACCAAAATGGTTTAGCATCAAACAACATAGCTGCTCAATTACTTCTGCCTATCCACTACCAGTTGCAGAAAGAACTCCTTTGGTAGTACACACCGAACGCTACACGCCCGTCAGACGCGTTCACTGACCAGAGAATCATTGTCTCTGACGTCAGCTGATTGTTGACGTATTATATTTATGACGAAATCACTTAAGGGGACACAGAAACCAATGACGTGGTGCTATTGTTGACGTCACCGACTCCAGTTTGACCACATCCCCACTCTATTCCTGAGTCTTTGGGGATTCCTGCATGTATTTTGCAAGGGTGGCGATTTATTATCCGGGGCTGTGCGACAGCTATCAACCCTTTGTCAACTCATCAGGATGCTCTCCATCATGGATTTAGCACAGATTGCTGACAAGTACATCATAATTGTAATCGGTGTAACAAGTCAATAAATAGCAAGGGAAGCTGAACCCCACAGAATAGCACTGACCTTGTTATTTTCACATGCGCATGAACATTTGAATGGTGTGGCTAAGCACGACACTCATACCATCATATCAATGTTAAACTTCAGACTAATAATACAGATGACCGCACTCAAAAACACCATAGCAACTGCCGTGTACAAAACGCGAAATTCCACAAGCACATACAACTACGCACTGGGTACTAGTTTGGTTTTCATGTGCACGATTTCATTCAGGAACAAACACACAAGTCCTAAACACCAGTGTGCAGCTCCCGACAATGTTCTCTAAAGCTTCTCCAAAATGGTCTGCATCTGGGTTATCCAAACACTTTCAGTTATCAAAAGATTCACTTTGGTAACAAGACCCTTCATCCACTATCATAATGCCGACGAACCACACAACTAACTCAATTACCTTGTACATCGACGTGAACTTCCACTAAATCAGTAACATGATAAAACAGAATCCTCTCACCAAATCAACACAGTCTTCGGCGTACATGGATATACTTCAGTGGATCACTTCTTGACCTCGTCAAAATCCTAAACCAAAATGGTTTAGCATCAAACAACATAGCTGCTCAATTACTTCTGCCTATCCACTACCAGTTGCAGAAAGAACTCCTTTGGTAGTACACACCGAACGCTACACGCACGTCAGACGCGTTCACTGACCAGAGAATCATTGTCTCTGACGTCAGCTGATTGTTGACGTATTATATTTATGACGAAATCACTTATGGGGACACAGAAACCAATGACGTGGCGCTATTGTTCACGTCACCGACTCCAGTTTGACCACATCCCCACTCTATTCCTTAGTCTTTGGGGATTCCTGCATGTATTTTGCAAGGGTGGCGATTTATTATCCGGGGCTGTGCGACAGCTATCAACCCTTTGTCAACTCATCAGGATGCTCTCCATCATGGATTTAGCACAGATTGCTGACAAGTACATCATAATTGTAATCGGTGTAACAAGTCAATAAATAGCAAGGGAAGCTGAACCCCACAGAATAGCACTGACCTTGTTATTTTCACATGCGCATGAACATTTGAATGGTGTGGCTAAGCACGACACTCATACCATCATATCAATGTTAAACTTCAGACTAATAATACAGATGACCGCACTCAAAAACACCATAGCAACTGCCGTGTACAAAACGCGAAATTCCACAAGCACATACAACTACGCACTGGGTACTAGTTTGGTTTTCATGTGCACGATTTCATTCAGGAACAAACACACAAGTCCTAAACACCAGTGTGCAGCTGACGACAATGTTCTCTAAAGCTTCTCCAAAATGGTCTGCATCTGGGTTATCCAAACACTTTCAGTTATCAAAAGATTCACTTTGGTAACAAGACCCTTCATCCACTATCATAATGCCGACGAACCACACAACTAACTCAATTACCTTGTACATCGACGTGAACTTCCACTAAATCAGTAACATGATAAAACAGAATCCTCTCACCAAATCAACACAGTCTTCGGCGTACATGGATATACTTCAGTGGATCACTTCTTGACCTCGTCAAAATCCTCAACCAAAATGGTTTAGCATCAAACAACATAGCTGCTCAATTACTTCTGCCTATCCACTACCAGTTGCAGAAAGAACTCCTTTGGTAGTACACACCGAACGCTACACGCACGTCAGACGCGTTCACTGACCAGAGAATCATTGTCTCTGACGTCAGCTGATTGTTGACGTATTATATTTATGACGAAATCACTTATGGGGACACAGAAACCAATGACGTGGCGCTATTGTTGACGTCACCGACTCCAGTTTGACCACATCCCCACTCTATTCCTGAGTCTTTGGGGATTCCTGCATGTATTTTGCAAGGGTGGCGATTTATTATCCGGGGCTGTGCGACAGCTATCAACCCTTTGTCAACTCATCAGGATGCTCTCCATCATGGATTTAGCACAGATTGCTGACAAGTACATCATAATTGTAATCGGTGTAACAAGTCAATAAATAGCAAGGGAAGCTGAACCCCACAGAATAGCACTGACCTTGTTATTTTCACATGCGCATGAACATTTGAATGGTGTGGCTAAGCACGACACTCATACCATCATATCAATGTTAAACTTCAGAGTAATAATACAGATGACCGCACTCAAAAACACCATAGCAACTGCCGTGTACAAAACGCGAAATTCCACAAGCACATACAACTACGCACTGGGTACTAGTTTGGTTTTCATGTGCACGATTTCATTCAGGAACAAACACACAAGTCCTAAACACCAGTGTGCAGCTCCCGACAATGTTCTCTAAAGCTTCTCCAAAATGGTCTGCATCTGGGTTATCCAAACACTTTCAGTTATCAAAAGATTCACTTTGGTAACAAGACCATTCATCCACTATCATAATGCCGACGAACCACACAACTAACTCAATTACCTTGTACATCGACGTGAACTTCCACTAAATCAGTAACATGATAAAACAGAATCCTCTCACCAAATCAACACAGTCTTCGGCGTACATGGATATACTTCAGTGGATCACTTCTTGACCTCGTCAAAATCCTCAACCAAAATGGTTTAGCATCAAACAACATAGCTGCTCAATTACTTCTGCCTATCCACTACCAGTTGCAGAAAGAACTCCTTTGGTAGTACACACCGAACGCTACACGCCCGTCAGACGCGTTCACTGACCAGAGAATCATTGTCTCTGACGTCAGCTGATTGTTGACGTATTATATTTATGACGAAATCACTTAAGGGGACACAGAAACCAATGACGTGGTGCTATTGTTGACGTCACCGACTCCAGTTTGACCACATCCCCACTCTATTCCTGAGTCTTTGGGGATTCCTGCATGTATTTTGCAAGGGTGGCGATTTATTATCCGGGGCTGTGCGACAGCTATCAACCCTTTGTCAACTCATCAGGATGCTCTCCATCATGGATTTAGCACAGATTGCTGACAAGTACATCATAATTGTAATCGGTGTAACAAGTCAATAAATAGCAAGGGAAGCTGAACCCCACAGAATAGCACTGACCTTGTTATTTTCACATGGACATGAAGATTTGAATGGTGTGGCTAAGCACGACACTCATACCATCATATCAATGTTAAACTTCAGAGTAATAATACACATGACCGCACTCAAAAACACCATAGCAACTGCCGTGTACAAAACGCGAAATTCCACAAGCACATACAACTACGCACTGGGTACTAGTTTGGTTTTCATGTGCACGATTTCATTCAGGAACAAACACACAAGTCCTAAACACCAGTGTGCAGCTGACGACAATGTTCTCTAAAGCTTCTCCAAAATGGTCTGCATCTGGGTTATCCAAACACTTTCAGTTATCAAAAGATTCACTTTGGTAACAAGACCCTTCATCCACTATCATAATGCCGACGAACCACACAACTAGCTCAATTACCTTGTACATCCACGTGAACTTCCACTAAATCAGTAACATGATAAAACAGAATCCTCTCACCAAATCAACACAGTCTTCGGCGTACATGGATATACTTCAGTGGATCACTTCTTGACCTCGTCAAAATCCTCAACCAAAATGGTTTAGCATCAAACAACATAGCTGCTCAATTACTTCTGCCTATCCACTACCAGTTGCAGAAAGAACTCCTTTGGTAGTACACACCGAACGCTACACGCCCGTCAGACGCGTTCACTGACCAGAGAATCATTGTCTCTGACGTCAGCTGATTGTTGCCGTATTATATTTATGACGAAATCACTTATGGGGACACAGAAACCAATGACGTGGTGCTATTGTTGACGTCACCGACTCCAGTTTGACCACATCCCCACTCTATTCCTGAGTCTTTGGGGATTCCTGCATGTATTTTGCAAGGGTGGGCTGTGCGACAGCTATCAACCCTTTGTCAACTCATCAGGATGCTCTCCATCATGGATTTAGCACAGATTGCTGACAAGTACATCATAATTGTAATCGGTATAACAAGTCAATAAATAGCAAGGGAAGCTGAACCCTACAGAATAGCACTGACCTTGTTATTTTCACATGCGCATGAACATTTGAATGGTGTGGCTAAGCACGACACTCATACCATCATATCAATGTTAAACTTCAGAGTAATAATACAGATGACCGCACTCAAAAACACCATAGCAACTGCCGTGTACAAAACGCGAAATTCCACAAGCACATACAACTACGCACTGGGTACTAGTTTGGTTTTCATGTGCACGATTTCATTTAGGAACAAACACACAAGTCCTAAACACCAGTGTGCAGCTCCCGACAATGTTCTCTCAAGCTTCTCCAAAATGGTCTGCATCTGGGTTATCCAAACACTTTCAGTTATCAAAAGATTCACTTTGGTAACAAGACCCTTCATCCACTATCATAATGCCGACGAACCACACAACTAACTCAACTACCTTGTACATCCACGTGAACTTCCACTAAATCAGTAACATGATAAAACAGAATCCTCTCACCAAATCAACACAGTCTTCGGCGTACATGGATATACTTCAGTGGATCACTTCTTGACCTCGTCAAAATCCTCAACCAAAATGGTTTAGCATCAAACAACATAGCTGCTCAATTACTTCTGCCTATCCACTACCAGTTGCAGAAAGAACTCCTTTGGTAGTACACACCGAACGCTACACGCCCGTCAGACGCGTTCACTGACCAGAGAATCATTGTCTCTGACGTCAGCTGATTGTTGACGTATTATATTTATGACGAAATCACTTAAGGGGACACAGAAACCAATGACGTGGTGCTATTGTTGACGTCACCGACTCCAGTTTGACCACATCCCCACTCTATTCCTGAGTCTTTGGGGATTCCTGCATGTATTTTGCAAGGGTGGCGATTTATTATCCGGGGCTGTGCGACAGCTATCAACCCTTTGTCAACTCATCAGGATGCTCTCCATCATGGATTTAGCACAGATTGCTGACAAGTACATCATAATTGTAATCGGTGTAACAAGTCAATAAATAGCAAGGGAAGCTGAACCCCACAGAATAGCACTGACCTTGTTATTTTCACATGCGCATGAACATTTGAATGGTGTGGCTAAGCACGACACTCATACCATCATATCAATGTTAAACTTCAGACTAATAATACAGATGACCGCACTCAAAAACACCATAGCAACTGCCGTGTACAAAACGCGAAATTCCACAAGCACATACAACTACGCACTGGGTACTAGTTTGGTTTTCATGTGCACGATTTCATTCAGGAACAAACACACAAGTCCTAAACACCAGTGTGCAGCTGACGACAATGTTCTCTAAAGCTTCTCCAAAATGGTCTGCATCTGGGTTTTCCAAACACTTTCAGTTATCAAAAGATTCACTTTGGTAACAAGACCCTTCATCCACTATCATAATGCCGACGAACCACACAACTAACTCAATTACCTTGTACATCGACGTGAACTTCCACTAAATCAGTAACATGATAAAACAGAATCCTCTCACCAAATCAACACAGTCTTCGGCGTACATGGATATACTTCAGTGGATCACTTCTTGACCTCGTCAAAATCCTCAACCAAAATGGTTTAGCATCAAACAACATAGCTGCTCAATTACTTCTGCCTATCCACTACCAGTTGCAGAAAGAACTCCTTTGGTAGTACACACCGAACGCTACACGCCCGTCAGACGCGTTCACTGACCAGAGAATCATTGTCTCTGACGTCAGCTGATTGTTGACGTATTATATTTATGACGAAATCACTTAAGGGGACACAGAAACCAATGACGTGGTGCTATTGTTGACGTCACCGACTCCAGTTTGACCACATCCCCACTCTATTCCTGAGTCTTTGGGGATTCCTGCATGTATTTTGCAAGGGTGGCGATTTATTATCCGGGGCTGTGCGACAGCTATCAACCCTTTGTCAACTCATCAGGATGCTCTCCATCATGGATTTAGCACAGATTGCTGACAAGTACATCATAATTGTAATCGGTGTAACAAGTCAATAAATAGCAAGGGAAGCTGAACCCCACAGAATAGCACTGACCTTGTTATTTTCACATGCGCATGAACATTTGAATGGTGTGGCTAAGCACGACACTCATACCATCATATCAATGTTAAACTTCAGACTAATAATACAGATGACCGCACTCAAAAACACCATAGCAACTGCCGTGTACAAAACGCGAAATTCCACAAGCACATACAACTACGCACTGGGTACTAGTTTGGTTTTCATGTGCACGATTTCATTCAGGAACAAACACACAAGTCCTAAACACCAGTGTGCAGCTGACGACAATGTTCTCTCAAGCTTCTCCAAAATGGTCTGCATCTGGGTTATCCAAACACTTTCAGTTATCAAAAGATTCACTTTGGTAACAAGACCCTTCATCCACTATCATAATGCCGACGAACCACACAACTAACTCAATTACCTTGTACATCCACGTGAACTTCCACTAAATCAGTAACATGATAAAACAGAATCCTCTCACCAAATCAACACAGTCTTCGGCGTACATGGATATACTTCAGTGGATCACTTCTTGACCTCGTCAAAATCCTCAACCAAAATGGTTTAGCATCAAACAACATAGCTGCTCAATTACTTCTGCCTATCCACTACCAGTTGCAGAAAGAACTCCTTTGGTAGTACACACCGAACGCTACACGCACGTCAGACGCGTTCACTGACCAGAGAATCATTGTCTCTGACGTCAGCTGATTGTTGACGTATTATATTTATGACGAAATCACTTATGGGGACACAGAAACCAATGACGTGGCGCTATTGTTGACGTCACCGACTCCAGTTTGACCACATCCCCACTCTATTCCTTAGTCTTTGGGGATTCCTGCATGTATTTTGCAAGGGTGGCCATTTATTATCCGGGGCTATGCGACAGCTATCAACCCTTTGTCAACTCATCAGGATGCTCTCCATCATGGATTTAGCACAGATTGCTGACAAGTACATCATAATTGTAATCGGTGTAACAAGTCAATAAATAGCAAGGGAAGCTGAACCCTACAGAATAGCACTGACCTTGTTATTTTCACATGCGCATGAAGATTTGAATGGTGTGGCTAAGCACGACACTCATACCATCATATCAATGTTAAACTTCAGAGTAATAATACAGATGACCGCACTCAAAAACACCATAGCAACTGCCGTGTACAAAACGCGAAATTCCACAAGCACATACAACTACGCACTGGGTACTAGTTTGGTTTTCATGTGCACGATTTCATTCAGGAACAAACACACAAGTCCTAAACACCAGTGTGCAGCTCCCGACAATGTTCTCTAAAGCTTCTCCATAATGGTCTGCATCTGGGTTATCCAAACACTTTCAGTTATCAAAAGATTCACTTTCGTAACAAGACCATTCATCCACTATCATAATGCCGACGAACCACACAACTAACTCAATTACCTTGTACATCCACGTGAACTTCCACTAAATCAGTAACATGATAAAACAGAATCCTCTCACCAAATCAACACAGTCTTCGGCGTACATGGATATACTTCAGTGGATCACTTCTTGACCTCGTCAAAATCCTCAACCAAAATGGTTTAGCATCAAACAACATAGCTGCTCAATTACTTCTGCCTATCCACTACCAGTTGCAGAAAGAACTCCTTTGGTAGTACACACCGAACGCTACACGCCCGTCAGACGCGTTCACTGACCAGAGAATCATTGTCTCTGACGTCAGCTGATTGTTGACGTATTATATTTATGACGAAATCACTTATGGGGACACAGAAACCAATGACGTGGCGCTATTGTTGACGTCACCGACTCCAGTTTGACCACATCCCCACTCTATTCCTGAGTCTTTGGGGATTCCTGCATGTATTTTGCAAGGGTGGCGATTTATTATCCGGGGCTGTGCGACAGCTATCAACCCTTTGTCAACTCATCAGGATGCTCTCCATCATGGATTTAGCACAGATTGCTGACAAGTACATCATAATTGTAATCGGTGTAACAAGTCAATAAATAGCAAGGGAAGCTGAACCCCACAGAATAGCACTGACCTTGTTATTTTCACATGCGCATGAACATTTGAATGGTGTGGCTAAGCACGACACTCATACCATCATATCAATGTTAAACTTCAGACTAATAATACAGATGACCGCACTCAAAAACACCATAGCAACTGCCGTGTACAAAACGCGAAATTCCACAAGCACATACAACTACGCACTGGGTACTAGTTTGGTTTTCATGTGCACGATTTCATTCAGGAACAAACACACAAGTCCTAAACACCAGTGTGCAGCTCCCGACAATGTTCTCTAAAGCTTCTCCAAAATGGTCTGCATCTGGGTTATCCAAACACTTTCAGTTATCAAAAGATTCACTTTGGTAACAAGACCCTTCATCCACTATCATAATGCCGACGAACCACACAACTAACTCAATTACCTTGTACATCGACGTGAACTTCCACTAAATCAGTAACATGATAAAACAGAATCCTCTCACCAAATCAACACAGTCTTCGGCGTACATGGATATACTTCAGTGGATCACTTCTTGACCTCGTCAAAATCCTCAACCAAAATGGTTTAGCATCAAACAACATAGCTGCTCAATTACTTCTGCCTATTCACTACCAGTTGCAGAAAGAACTCCTTTGGTAGTACACACCGAACGCTACACGCCCGTCAGACGCGTTCACTGACCAGAGAATCATTGTCTCTGACGTCAGCTGATTGTTGACATATTATATTTATGACGAAATCACTTATGGGGACACAGAAACCAATGACGTGGCGCTATTGTTGACGTCACCGACTCCAGTTTGACCACATCCCCACTCTATTCCTGAGTCTTTGGGGATTCCTGCATGTATTTTGCAAGGGTGGCCATTTATTATCCGGGGCTATGCGACAGCTATCAACCCTTTGTCAACTCATCAGGATGTTCTCCAACATGGATTTAGCACAGATTGCTGACAAGTACATCATAATTGTAATCGGTGTAACAAGTCAATAAATAGCAAGGGAAGCTGAACCCTACAGAATAGCACTGACCTTGTTATTTTCACATGGACATGAAGATTTGAATGGTGTGGCTAAGCACGACACTCATACCATCATATCAATGTTAAACTTCAGAGTAATAATACAGATGACCGCACTCAAAAACACCATAGCAACTGCCGTGTACGAAACGCGAAATTCCACAAGCACATACAACTACGCACTGGGTACTAGTTTGGTTTTCATGTGCACGATTTCATTCAGGAACAAACACACAAGTCCTAAACACCAGTGTGCAGCTGACGACAATGTTCTCTAAAGCTTCTCCAAAATGGTCTGCATCTGGGTTATCCAAACACTTTCAGTTATCAAAAGATTCACTTTGGTAACAAGACCCTTCATCCACTATCATAATGCCGACGAACCACACAACTAGCTCAATTACCTTGTACATCGACGTGAACTTCCACTAAATCAGTAACATGATAAAACAGAATCCTCTCACCAAATCAACACAGTCTTCGGCGTACATGGATATACTTCAGTGGATCACTTCTTGACCTCGTCAAAATCCTCAACCAAAATGGTTTAGCATCAAACAACATAGCTGCTCAATTACTTCTGCCTATCCACTACCAGTTGCAGAAAGAACTCCTTTGGTAGTACACACCGAACGCTACACGCCCGTCAGACGCGTTCACTGACCAGAGAATCATTGTCTCTGACGTCAGCTGATTGTTGACGTATTATATTTATGACGAAATCACTTATGGGGACACAGAAACCAATGACGTGGTGCTATTGTTGACGTCACCGACTCCAGTTTGACCACATCCCCACTCTATTCCTGAGTCTTTGGGGATTCCTGCATGTATTTTGCAAGGGTGGCCATTTATTATCCGGGGCTATGCGACAGCTATCAACCCTTTGTCAACTCATCAGGATGCTCTCCATCATGGATTTAGCACAGATTGCTGACAAGTACATCATAATTGTAATCGGTGTAACAAGTCAATAAATAGCAAGGGAAGCTGAACCCTACAGAATAGCACTGACCTTGTTATTTTCACATGCGCATGAAGATTTGAATGGTGTGGCTAAGCACGACACTCATACCATCATATCAATGTTAAACTTCAGAGTAATAATACACATGACCGCACTCAAAAACACAATAGCAACTGCCGTGTACAAAACGCGAAATTCCACAAGCACATACAACTACGCACTGGGTACTAGTTTGGTTTTCATGTGCACGATTTCATTCAGGAACAAACACACAAGTCCTAAACACCAGTGTGCAGCTCCCGACAATGTTCTCTCAAGCTTCTCCAAAATGGTCTGCATCTGGGTTATCCAAACACTTTCAGTTATCAAAAGATTCACTTTGGTAACAAGACCCTTCATCCACTATCATAATGCCGACGAACCACACAACTAACTCAATTACCTTGTACATCGACGTGAACTTCCACTAAATCAGTAACATGATAAAACAGAATCCTCTCACCAAATCAACACAGTCTTCGGCGTACATGGATATACTTCAGTGGATCACTTCTTGACCTCGTCAAAATCCTCAACCAAAATGGTTTAGCATCAAACAACATAGCTGCTCAATTACTTCTGCCTATCCACTACCAGTTGCAGAAAGAACTCCTTTGGTAGTACACACCGAACGCTACACGCCCGTCAGACGCGTTCACTGACCAGAGAATCATTGTCTCTGACGTCAGCTGATTGTTGACGTATTATATTTATGACGAAATCACTTATGGGGACACAGAAACCAATGACGTGGCGCTATTGTTGACGTCACCGACTCCAGTTTGACCACATCCCCACTCTATTCCTGAGTCTTTGGGGATTCCTGCATGTATTTTGCAAGGGTGGCGATTTATTATCCGGGGCTATGCGACAGCTATCAACCCTTTGTCAACTCATCAGGATGTTCTCCAACATGGATTTAGCACAGATTGCTGACAAGTACATCATAATTGTAATCGGTGTAACAAGTCAATAAATAGCAAGGGAAGCTGAACCCTACAGAATAGCACTGACCTTGTTATTTTCACATGGACATGAAGATTTGAATGGTGTGGCTAAGCACGACACTCATACCATCATATCAATGTTAAACTTCAGAGTAATAATACAGATGACCGCACTCAAAAACACCATAGCAACTGCCGTGTACAAAACGCGAAATTCCACAAGCACATACAACTACGCACTGGGTACTAGTTTGGTTTTCATGTGCACGATTTCATTCAGGAACAAACACACAAGTCCTAAACACCAGTGTGCAGCTCCCGACAATGTTCTCTAAAGCTTCTCCAAAATGGTCTGCATCTGGGTTATCCAAACACTTTCAGTTATCAAAAGATTCACTTTGGTAACAAGACCCTTCATCCACTATCATAATGCCGACGAACCACACAACTAACTCAATTACCTTGTACATCGACGTGAACTTCCACTAAATCAGTAACATGATAAAACAGAATCCTCTCACCAAATCAACACAGTCTTCGGCGTACATGGATATACTTCAGTGGATCACTTCTTGACCTCGTCAAAATCCTCAACCAAAATGGTTTAGCATCAAACAACATAGCTGCTCAATTACTTCTGCTTATTCACTACCAGTTGCAGAAAGAACTCCTTTGGTAGTACACACCGAACGCTACACGCCCGTCAGACGCGTTCACTGACCAGAGAATCATTGTCTCTGACGTCAGCTGATTGTTGACATATTATATTTATGACGAAATCACTTATGGGGACACAGAAACCAATGACGTGGCGCTATTGTTGACGTCACCGACTCCAGTTTGACCACATCCCCACTCTATTCCTGAGTCTTTGGGGATTCCTGCATGTATTTTGCAAGGGTGGCCATTTATTATCCGGGGCTATGCGACAGCTATCAACCCTTTGTCAACTCATCAGGATGTTCTCCAACATGGATTTAGCACAGATTGCTGACAAGTACATCATAATTGTAATCGGTGTAACAAGTCAATAAATAGCAAGGGAAGCTGAACCCTACAGAATAGCACTGACCTTGTTATTTTCACATGGACATGAAGATTTGAATGGTGTGGCTAAGCACGACACTCATACCATCATATCAATGTTAAACTTCAGAGTAATAATACAGATGACCGCACTCAAAAACACCATAGCAACTGCCGTGTACGAAACGCGAAATTCCACAAGCACATACAACTACGCACTGGGTACTAGTTTGGTTTTCATGTGCACGATTTCATTCAGGAACAAACACACAAGTCCTAAACACCAGTGTGCAGCTGACGACAATGTTCTCTAAAGCTTCTCCAAAATGGTCTGCATCTGGGTTATCCAAACACTTTCAGTTATCAAAAGATTCACTTTGGTAACAAGACCCTTCATCCACTATCATAATGCCGACGAACCACACAACTAGCTCAATTACCTTGTACATCGACGTGAACTTCCACTAAATCAGTAACATGATAAAACAGAATCCTCTCACCAAATCAACACAGTCTTCGGCGTACATGGATATACTTCAGTGGATCACTTCTTGACCTCGTCAAAATCCTCAACCAAAATGGTTTAGCATCAAACAACATAGCTGCTCAATTACTTCTGCCTATCCACTACCAGTTGCAGAAAGAACTCCTTTGGTAGTACACACCGAACGCTACACGCCCGTCAGACGCGTTCACTGACCAGAGAATCATTGTCTCTGACGTCAGCTGATTGTTGACGTATTATATTTATGACGAAATCACTTATGGGGACACAGAAACCAATGACGTGGCGCTATTGTTGACGTCACCGACTCCAGTTTGACCACATCCCCACTCTATTCCTGAGTCTTTGGGGATTCCTGCATGTATTTTGCAAGGGTGGCCATTTATTATCCGGGGCTATGCGACAGCTATCAACCCTTTGTCAACTCATCAGGATGCTCTCCATCATGGATTTAGCACAGATTGCTGACAAGTACATCATAATTGTAATCGGTGTAACAAGTCAATAAATAGCAAGGGAAGCTGAACCCTACAGAATAGCACTGACCTTGTTATTTTCACATGCGCATGAAGATTTGAATGGTGTGGCTAAGCACGACACTCATACCATCATATCAATGTTAAACTTCAGAGTAATAATACACATGACCGCACTCAAAAACACAATAGCAACTGCCGTGTACAAAACGCGAAATTCCACAAGCACATACAGCTACGCACTGGGTACTAGTTTGGTTTTCATGTGCACGATTTCATTCAGGAACAAACACACAAGTCCTAAACACCAGTGTGCAGCTCCCGACAATGTTCTCTCAAGCTTCTCCAAAATGGTCTGCATCTGGGTTATCCAAACACTTTCAGTTATCAAAAGATTCACTTTGGTAACAAGACCCTTCATCCACTATCATAATGCCGACGAACCACACAACTAACTCAATTACCTTGTACATCGACGTGAACTTCCACTAAATCAGTAACATGATAAAACAGAATCCTCTCACCAAATCAACACAGTCTTCGGCGTACATGGATATACTTCAGTGGATCACTTCTTGACCTCGTCAAAATCCTCAACCAAAATGGTTTAGCATCAAACAACATAGCTGCTCAATTACTTCTGCCTATCCACTACCAGTTGCAGAAAGAACTCCTTTGGTAGTACACACCGAACGCTACACGCCCGTCAGACGCGTTCACTGACCAGAGAATCATTGTCTCTGACGTCAGCTGATTGTTGACGTATTATATTTATGACGAAATCACTTATGGGGACACAGAAACCAATGACGTGGCGCTATTGTTGACGTCACCGACTCCAGTTTGACCACATCCCCACTCTATTCCTGAGTCTTTGGGGATTCCTGCATGTATTTTGCAAGGGTGGCGATTTATTATCCGGGGCTATGCGACAGCTATCAACCCTTTGTCAACTCATCAGGATGTTCTCCAACATGGATTTAGCACAGATTGCTGACAAGTACATCATAATTGTAATCGGTGTAACAAGTCAATAAATAGCAAGGGAAGCTGAACCCTACAGAATAGCACTGACCTTGTTATTTTCACATGGACATGAAGATTTGAATGGTGTGGCTAAGCACGACACTCATACCATCATATCAATGTTAAACTTCAGAGTAATAATACACATGACCGCACTCAAAAACACCATAGCAACTGCCGTGTACAAAACGCGAAATTCCACAAGCACATACAACTACGCACTGGGTACTAGTTTGGTTTTCATGTGCACGATTTCATTCAGGAACAAACACACAAGTCCTAAACACCAGTGTGCAGCTGACGACAATGTTCTCTAAAGCTTCTCCAAAATGGTCTGCATCTGGGTTATCCAAACACTTTCAGTTATCAAAAGATTCACTTTGGTAACAAGACCCTTCATCCACTATCATAATGCCGACGAACCACACAACTAGCTCAATTACCTTGTACATCGACGTGAACTTCCACTAAATCAGTAACATGATAAAACAGAATCCTCTCACCAAATCAACACAGTCTTCGGCGTACATGGATATACTTCAGTGGATCACTTCTTGACCTCGTCAAAATCCTCAACCAAAATGGTTTAGCATCAAACAACATAGCTGCTCAATTACTTCTGCCTATCCACTACCAGTTGCAGAAAGAACTCCTTTGGTAGTACACACCGAACGCTACACGCCCGTCAGACGCGTTCACTGACCAGAGAATCATTGTCTCTGACGTCAGCTGATTGTTGACGTATTATATTTATGACGAAATCACTTATGGGGACACAGAAACCAATGACGTGGCGCTATTGTTGACGTCACCGACTCCAGTTTGACCACATCCCCACTCTATTCCTGAGTCTTTGGGGATTCCTGCATGTATTTTGCAAGGGTGGCCATTTATTATCCGGGGCTATGCGACAGCTATCAACCCTTTGTCAACTCATCAGGATGCTCTCCATCATGGATTTAGCACAGATTGCTGACAAGTACATCATAATTGTAATCGGTGTAACAAGTCAATAAATAGCAAGGGAAGCTGAACCCTACAGAATAGCACTGACCTTGTTATTTTCACATGCGCATGAAGATTTGAATGGTGTGGCCAAGCACGACACTCATACCATCATATCAATGTTAAACTTCAGAGTAATAATACACATGACCGCACTCAAAAACACCATAGCAACTGCCGTGTACAAAACGCGAAATTCCACAAGCACATACAACTACGCACTGGGTACTAGTTTGGTTTTCATGTGCACGATTTCATTCAGGAACAAACACACAAGTCCTAAACACCAGTGTGCAGCTGACGACAATGTTTTCTAAAGCTTCTCCAAAATGGTCTGCATCTGGGTTATCCAAACACTTTCAGTTATCAAAAGATTCACTTTGGTAACAAGACCCTTCATCCACTATCATAATGCCGACGAACCACACAACTAACTCAATTACCTTGTACATCGACGTGAACTTCCACTAAATCAGTAACATGATAAAACAGAATCCTCTCACCAAATCAACACAGTCTTCGGCGTACATGGATATACTTCAGTGGATCACTTCTTGACCTCGTCAAAATCCTCAACCAAAATGGTTTAGCATCAAACAACATAGCTGCTCAATTACTTCTGCCTATCCACTACCAGTTGCAGAAAGAACTCCTTTGGTAGTACACACCGAACGCTACACGCCCGTCAGACGCGTTCACTGACCAGAGAATCATTGTCTCTGACGTCAGCTGATTGTTGAAGTATTATATTTATGACGAAATCACTTATGGGGACACAGAAACCAATGACGTGGCGCTATTGTTCACGTCACCGACTCCAGTTTGGCCACATCCCCACTCTATTCCTGAGTCTTTGGGGATTCCTGCATGTATTTTGCAAGGGTGGCGATTTGTTATCCGGGGCTATGCGACAGCTATCAACCCTTTGTCAACTCATCAGGATGCTCTCCATCATGGATTTAGCACAGATTGCTGACAAGTACATCATAATTGTAATCGGTGCAACAAGTCAATAAATAGCAAGGGAAGCTGAACCCTACAGAATAGCACTGACCTTGTTATTTTCACATGCGCATGAAGATTTGAATGGTGTGGCTAAGCACGACACTCATACCATCATATCAATGTTAAACTTCAGAGTAATAATACACATGACCGCACTCAAAAACACCATAGCAACTGCCGTGTACAAAACGCGAAATTCCACAAGCACATACAACTACGCACTGGGTACTAGTTTGGTTTTCATGTGCACGATTTCATTCAGGAACAAACACACAAGTCCTAAACACCAGTGTGCAGCTCCCGACAATGTTCTCTAAAGCTTCTCCAAAATGGTCTGCATCTGGGTTATCCAAACACTTTCAGTTATCAAAAGATTCACTTTGGTAACAAGACCCTTCATCCACTATCATAATGCCGACGAACCACACAACTAACTCAATTACCTTGTACATCGACGTGAACTTCCACTAAATCAGTAACATGATAAAACAGAATCCTCTCACCAAATCAACACAGTCTTCGGCGTACATGGATATACTTCAGTGGATCACTTCTTGACCTCGTCAAAATCCTCAACCAAAATGGTTTAGCATCAAACAACATAGCTGCTCAATTACTTCTGCCTATCCACTACCAGTTGCAGAAAGAACTCCTTTGGTAGTACACACCGAACGCTACACGCCCGTCAGACGCGTTCACTGACCAGAGAATCATTGTCTCTGACGTCAGCTGATTGTTGACGTATTATATTTATGACGAAATCACTTATGGGGACACAGAAACCAATGACGTGGCGCTATTGTTGACGTCACCGACTCCAGTTTGGCCACATCCCCACTCTATTCCTGAGTCTTTGGGGATTCCTGCATGTATTTTGCAAGGGTGGCGATTTATTATCCGGGGCTGTGCGACAGCTATCAACCCTTTGTCAACTCATCAGGATGCTCTCCATCATGGATTTAGCACAGATTGCTGACAAGTACATCATAATTGTAATCGGTGTAACAAGTCAATAAATAGCAAGGGAAGCTGAACCCCACAGAATAGCACTGACCTTGTTATTTTCACATGCGCATGAACATTTGAATGGTGTGGCTAAGCACGACACTCATACCATCATATCAATGTTAAACTTCAGAGTAATAATACAGATGACCGCACTCAAAAACACCATAGCAACTGCCGTGTACAAAACGCGAAATTCCACAAGCACATACAACTACGCACTGGGTACTAGTTTGGTTTTCATGTGCACGATTTCATTCAGGAACAAACACACAAGTCCTAAACACCAGTGTGCAGCTCCCGACAATGTTCTCTAAAGCTTCTCCAAAATGGTCTGCATCTGGGTTATCCAAACACTTTCAGTTATCAAAAGATTCACTTTGGTAACAAGACCATTCATCCACTATCATAATGCCGACGAACCACACAACTAACTCAATTACCTTGTACATCGACGTGAACTTCCACTAAATCAGTAACATGATAAAACAGAATCCTCTCACCAAATCAACACAGTCTTCGGCGTACATGGATATACTTCAGTGGATCACTTCTTGACCTCGTCAAAATCCTCAACCAAAATGGTTTAGCATCAAACAACATAGCTGCTCAATTACTTCTGCCTATCCACTACCAGTTGCAGAAAGAACTCCTTTGGTAGTACACACCGAACGCTACACGCCCGTCAGACGCGTTCACTGACCAGAGAATCATTGTCTCTGACGTCAGCTGATTGTTGACGTATTATATTTATGACGAAATCACTTAAGGGGACACAGAAACCAATGACGTGGTGCTATTGTTGACGTCACCGACTCCAGTTTGACCACATCCCCACTCTATTCCTGAGTCTTTGGGGATTCCTGCATGTATTTTGCAAGGGTGGCGATTTATTATCCGGGGCTGTGCGACAGCTATCAACCCTTTGTCAACTCATCAGGATGCTCTCCATCATGGATTTAGCACAGATTGCTGACAAGTACATCATAATTGTAATCGGTGTAACAAGTCAATAAATAGCAAGGGAAGCTGAACCCCACAGAATAGCACTGACCTTGTTATTTTCACATGGACATGAAGATTTGAATGGTGTGGCTAAGCACGACACTCATACCATCATATCAATGTTAAACTTCAGAGTAATAATACACATGACCGCACTCAAAAACACCATAGCAACTGCCGTGTACAAAACGCGAAATTCCACAAGCACATACAACTACGCACTGGGTACTAGTTTGGTTTTCATGTGCACGATTTCATTCAGGAACAAACACACAAGTCCTAAACACCAGTGTGCAGCTGACGACAATGTTCTCTAAAGCTTCTCCAAAATGGTCTGCATCTGGGTTATCCAAACACTTTCAGTTATCAAAAGATTCACTTTGGTAACAAGACCCTTCATCCACTATCATAATGCCGACGAACCACACAACTAGCTCAATTACCTTGTACATCCACGTGAACTTCCACTAAATCAGTAACATGATAAAACAGAATCCTCTCACCAAATCAACACAGTCTTCGGCGTACATGGATATACTTCAGTGGATCACTTCTTGACCTCGTCAAAATCCTCAACCAAAATGGTTTAGCATCAAACAACATAGCTGCTCAATTACTTCTGCCTATCCACTACCAGTTGCAGAAAGAACTCCTTTGGTAGTACACACCGAACGCTACACGCCCGTCAGACGCGTTCACTGACCAGAGAATCATTGTCTCTGACGTCAGCTGATTGTTGCCGTATTATATTTATGACGAAATCACTTATGGGGACACAGAAACCAATGACGTGGTGCTATTGTTGACGTCACCGACTCCAGTTTGACCACATCCCCACTCTATTCCTGAGTCTTTGGGGATTCCTGCATGTATTTTGCAAGGGTGGGCTGTGCGACAGCTATCAACCCTTTGTCAACTCATCAGGATGCTCTCCATCATGGATTTAGCACAGATTGCTGACAAGTACATCATAATTGTAATCGGTATAACAAGTCAATAAATAGCAAGGGAAGCTGAACCCTACAGAATAGCACTGACCTTGTTATTTTCACATGCGCATGAACATTTGAATGGTGTGGCTAAGCACGACACTCATACCATCATATCAATGTTAAACTTCAGAGTAATAATACAGATGACCGCACTCAAAAACACCATAGCAACTGCCGTGTACAAAACGCGAAATTCCACAAGCACATACAACTACGCACTGGGTACTAGTTTGGTTTTCATGTGCACGATTTCATTTAGGAACAAACACACAAGTCCTAAACACCAGTGTGCAGCTCCCGACAATGTTCTCTCAAGCTTCTCCAAAATGGTCTGCATCTGGGTTATCCAAACACTTTCAGTTATCAAAAGATTCACTTTGGTAACAAGACCCTTCATCCACTATCATAATGCCGACGAACCACACAACTAACTCAACTACCTTGTACATCCACGTGAACTTCCACTAAATCAGTAACATGATAAAACAGAATCCTCTCACCAAATCAACACAGTCTTCGGCGTACATGGATATACTTCAGTGGATCACTTCTTGACCTCGTCAAAATCCTCAACCAAAATGGTTTAGCATCAAACAACATAGCTGCTCAATTACTTCTGCCTATCCACTACCAGTTGCAGAAAGAACTCCTTTGGTAGTACACACCGAACGCTACACGCCCGTCAGACGCGTTCACTGACCAGAGAATCATTGTCTCTGACGTCAGCTGATTGTTGACGTATTATATTTATGACGAAATCACTTAAGGGGACACAGAAACCAATGACGTGGTGCTATTGTTGACGTCACCGACTCCAGTTTGACCACATCCCCACTCTATTCCTGAGTCTTTGGGGATTCCTGCATGTATTTTGCAAGGGTGGCGATTTATTATCCGGGGCTGTGCGACAGCTATCAACCCTTTGTCAACTCATCAGGATGCTCTCCATCATGGATTTAGCACAGATTGCTGACAAGTACATCATAATTGTAATCGGTGTAACAAGTCAATAAATAGCAAGGGAAGCTGAACCCCACAGAATAGCACTGACCTTGTTATTTTCACATGCGCATGAACATTTGAATGGTGTGGCTAAGCACGACACTCATACCATCATATCAATGTTAAACTTCAGACTAATAATACAGATGACCGCACTCAAAAACACCATAGCAACTGCCGTGTACAAAACGCGAAATTCCACAAGCACATACAACTACGCACTGGGTACTAGTTTGGTTTTCATGTGCACGATTTCATTCAGGAACAAACACACAAGTCCTAAACACCAGTGTGCAGCTGACGACAATGTTCTCTAAAGCTTCTCCAAAATGGTCTGCATCTGGGTTTTCCAAACACTTTCAGTTATCAAAAGATTCACTTTGGTAACAAGACCCTTCATCCACTATCATAATGCCGACGAACCACACAACTAACTCAATTACCTTGTACATCGACGTGAACTTCCACTAAATCAGTAACATGATAAAACAGAATCCTCTCACCAAATCAACACAGTCTTCGGCGTACATGGATATACTTCAGTGGATCACTTCTTGACCTCGTCAAAATCCTCAACCAAAATGGTTTAGCATCAAACAACATAGCTGCTCAATTACTTCTGCCTATCCACTACCAGTTGCAGAAAGAACTCCTTTGGTAGTACACACCGAACGCTACACGCCCGTCAGACGCGTTCACTGACCAGAGAATCATTGTCTCTGACGTCAGCTGATTGTTGACGTATTATATTTATGACGAAATCACTTAAGGGGACACAGAAACCAATGACGTGGTGCTATTGTTGACGTCACCGACTCCAGTTTGACCACATCCCCACTCTATTCCTGAGTCTTTGGGGATTCCTGCATGTATTTTGCAAGGGTGGCGATTTATTATCCGGGGCTGTGCGACAGCTATCAACCCTTTGTCAACTCATCAGGATGCTCTCCATCATGGATTTAGCACAGATTGCTGACAAGTACATCATAATTGTAATCGGTGTAACAAGTCAATAAATAGCAAGGGAAGCTGAACCCCACAGAATAGCACTGACCTTGTTATTTTCACATGCGCATGAACATTTGAATGGTGTGGCTAAGCACGACACTCATACCATCATATCAATGTTAAACTTCAGACTAATAATACAGATGACCGCACTCAAAAACACCATAGCAACTGCCGTGTACAAAACGCGAAATTCCACAAGCACATACAACTACGCACTGGGTACTAGTTTGGTTTTCATGTGCACGATTTCATTCAGGAACAAACACACAAGTCCTAAACACCAGTGTGCAGCTGACGACAATGTTCTCTCAAGCTTCTCCAAAATGGTCTGCATCTGGGTTATCCAAACACTTTCAGTTATCAAAAGATTCACTTTGGTAACAAGACCCTTCATCCACTATCATAATGCCGACGAACCACACAACTAACTCAATTACCTTGTACATCCACGTGAACTTCCACTAAATCAGTAACATGATAAAACAGAATCCTCTCACCAAATCAACACAGTCTTCGGCGTACATGGATATACTTCAGTGGATCACTTCTTGACCTCGTCAAAATCCTCAACCAAAATGGTTTAGCATCAAACAACATAGCTGCTCAATTACTTCTGCCTATCCACTACCAGTTGCAGAAAGAACTCCTTTGGTAGTACACACCGAACGCTACACGCACGTCAGACGCGTTCACTGACCAGAGAATCATTGTCTCTGACGTCAGCTGATTGTTGACGTATTATATTTATGACGAAATCACTTATGGGGACACAGAAACCAATGACGTGGCGCTATTGTTGACGTCACCGACTCCAGTTTGACCACATCCCCACTCTATTCCTTAGTCTTTGGGGATTCCTGCATGTATTTTGCAAGGGTGGCCATTTATTATCCGGGGCTATGCGACAGCTATCAACCCTTTGTCAACTCATCAGGATGCTCTCCATCATGGATTTAGCACAGATTGCTGACAAGTACATCATAATTGTAATCGGTGTAACAAGTCAATAAATAGCAAGGGAAGCTGAACCCTACAGAATAGCACTGACCTTGTTATTTTCACATGCGCATGAAGATTTGAATGGTGTGGCTAAGCACGACACTCATACCATCATATCAATGTTAAACTTCAGAGTAATAATACAGATGACCGCACTCAAAAACACCATAGCAACTGCCGTGTACAAAACGCGAAATTCCACAAGCACATACAACTACGCACTGGGTACTAGTTTGGTTTTCATGTGCACGATTTCATTCAGGAACAAACACACAAGTCCTAAACACCAGTGTGCAGCTCCCGACAATGTTCTCTAAAGCTTCTCCATAATGGTCTGCATCTGGGTTATCCAAACACTTTCAGTTATCAAAAGATTCACTTTCGTAACAAGACCATTCATCCACTATCATAATGCCGACGAACCACACAACTAACTCAATTACCTTGTACATCCACGTGAACTTCCACTAAATCAGTAACATGATAAAACAGAATCCTCTCACCAAATCAACACAGTCTTCGGCGTACATGGATATACTTCAGTGGATCACTTCTTGACCTCGTCAAAATCCTCAACCAAAATGGTTTAGCATCAAACAACATAGCTGCTCAATTACTTCTGCCTATCCACTACCAGTTGCAGAAAGAACTCCTTTGGTAGTACACACCGAACGCTACACGCCCGTCAGACGCGTTCACTGACCAGAGAATCATTGTCTCTGACGTCAGCTGATTGTTGACGTATTATATTTATGACGAAATCACTTATGGGGACACAGAAACCAATGACGTGGCGCTATTGTTGACGTCACCGACTCCAGTTTGACCACATCCCCACTCTATTCCTGAGTCTTTGGGGATTCCTGCATGTATTTTGCAAGGGTGGCGATTTATTATCCGGGGCTGTGCGACAGCTATCAACCCTTTGTCAACTCATCAGGATGCTCTCCATCATGGATTTAGCACAGATTGCTGACAAGTACATCATAATTGTAATCGGTGTAACAAGTCAATAAATAGCAAGGGAAGCTGAACCCCACAGAATAGCACTGACCTTGTTATTTTCACATGCGCATGAACATTTGAATGGTGTGGCTAAGCACGACACTCATACCATCATATCAATGTTAAACTTCAGACTAATAATACAGATGACCGCACTCAAAAACACCATAGCAACTGCCGTGTACAAAACGCGAAATTCCACAAGCACATACAACTACGCACTGGGTACTAGTTTGGTTTTCATGTGCACGATTTCATTCAGGAACAAACACACAAGTCCTAAACACCAGTGTGCAGCTCCCGACAATGTTCTCTAAAGCTTCTCCAAAATGGTCTGCATCTGGGTTATCCAAACACTTTCAGTTATCAAAAGATTCACTTTGGTAACAAGACCCTTCATCCACTATCATAATGCCGACGAACCACACAACTAACTCAATTACCTTGTACATCGACGTGAACTTCCACTAAATCAGTAACATGATAAAACAGAATCCTCTCACCAAATCAACACAGTCTTCGGCGTACATGGATATACTTCAGTGGATCACTTCTTGACCTCGTCAAAATCCTCAACCAAAATGGTTTAGCATCAAACAACATAGCTGCTCAATTACTTCTGCCTATTCACTACCAGTTGCAGAAAGAACTCCTTTGGTAGTACACACCGAACGCTACACGCCCGTCAGACGCGTTCACTGACCAGAGAATCATTGTCTCTGACGTCAGCTGATTGTTGACATATTATATTTATGACGAAATCACTTATGGGGACACAGAAACCAATGACGTGGCGCTATTGTTGACGTCACCGACTCCAGTTTGACCACATCCCCACTCTATTCCTGAGTCTTTGGGGATTCCTGCATGTATTTTGCAAGGGTGGCCATTTATTATCCGGGGCTATGCGACAGCTATCAACCCTTTGTCAACTCATCAGGATGTTCTCCAACATGGATTTAGCACAGATTGCTGACAAGTACATCATAATTGTAATCGGTGTAACAAGTCAATAAATAGCAAGGGAAGCTGAACCCTACAGAATAGCACTGACCTTGTTATTTTCACATGGACATGAAGATTTGAATGGTGTGGCTAAGCACGACACTCATACCATCATATCAATGTTAAACTTCAGAGTAATAATACAGATGACCGCACTCAAAAACACCATAGCAACTGCCGTGTACGAAACGCGAAATTCCACAAGCACATACAACTACGCACTGGGTACTAGTTTGGTTTTCATGTGCACGATTTCATTCAGGAACAAACACACAAGTCCTAAACACCAGTGTGCAGCTGACGACAATGTTCTCTAAAGCTTCTCCAAAATGGTCTGCATCTGGGTTATCCAAACACTTTCAGTTATCAAAAGATTCACTTTGGTAACAAGACCCTTCATCCACTATCATAATGCCGACGAACCACACAACTAGCTCAATTACCTTGTACATCGACGTGAACTTCCACTAAATCAGTAACATGATAAAACAGAATCCTCTCACCAAATCAACACAGTCTTCGGCGTACATGGATATACTTCAGTGGATCACTTCTTGACCTCGTCAAAATCCTCAACCAAAATGGTTTAGCATCAAACAACATAGCTGCTCAATTACTTCTGCCTATCCACTACCAGTTGCAGAAAGAACTCCTTTGGTAGTACACACCGAACGCTACACGCCCGTCAGACGCGTTCACTGACCAGAGAATCATTGTCTCTGACGTCAGCTGATTGTTGACGTATTATATTTATGACGAAATCACTTATGGGGACACAGAAACCAATGACGTGGTGCTATTGTTGACGTCACCGACTCCAGTTTGACCACATCCCCACTCTATTCCTGAGTCTTTGGGGATTCCTGCATGTATTTTGCAAGGGTGGCCATTTATTATCCGGGGCTATGCGACAGCTATCAACCCTTTGTCAACTCATCAGGATGCTCTCCATCATGGATTTAGCACAGATTGCTGACAAGTACATCATAATTGTAATCGGTGTAACAAGTCAATAAATAGCAAGGGAAGCTGAACCCTACAGAATAGCACTGACCTTGTTATTTTCACATGCGCATGAAGATTTGAATGGTGTGGCTAAGCACGACACTCATACCATCATATCAATGTTAAACTTCAGAGTAATAATACACATGACCGCACTCAAAAACACAATAGCAACTGCCGTGTACAAAACGCGAAATTCCACAAGCACATACAACTACGCACTGGGTACTAGTTTGGTTTTCATGTGCACGATTTCATTCAGGAACAAACACACAAGTCCTAAACACCAGTGTGCAGCTCCCGACAATGTTCTCTCAAGCTTCTCCAAAATGGTCTGCATCTGGGTTATCCAAACACTTTCAGTTATCAAAAGATTCACTTTGGTAACAAGACCCTTCATCCACTATCATAATGCCGACGAACCACACAACTAACTCAATTACCTTGTACATCGACGTGAACTTCCACTAAATCAGTAACATGATAAAACAGAATCCTCTCACCAAATCAACACAGTCTTCGGCGTACATGGATATACTTCAGTGGATCACTTCTTGACCTCGTCAAAATCCTCAACCAAAATGGTTTAGCATCAAACAACATAGCTGCTCAATTACTTCTGCCTATCCACTACCAGTTGCAGAAAGAACTCCTTTGGTAGTACACACCGAACGCTACACGCCCGTCAGACGCGTTCACTGACCAGAGAATCATTGTCTCTGACGTCAGCTGATTGTTGACGTATTATATTTATGACGAAATCACTTATGGGGACACAGAAACCAATGACGTGGCGCTATTGTTGACGTCACCGACTCCAGTTTGACCACATCCCCACTCTATTCCTGAGTCTTTGGGGATTCCTGCATGTATTTTGCAAGGGTGGCGATTTATTATCCGGGGCTATGCGACAGCTATCAACCCTTTGTCAACTCATCAGGATGTTCTCCAACATGGATTTAGCACAGATTGCTGACAAGTACATCATAATTGTAATCGGTGTAACAAGTCAATAAATAGCAAGGGAAGCTGAACCCTACAGAATAGCACTGACCTTGTTATTTTCACATGGACATGAAGATTTGAATGGTGTGGCTAAGCACGACACTCATACCATCATATCAATGTTAAACTTCAGAGTAATAATACAGATGACCGCACTCAAAAACACCATAGCAACTGCCGTGTACAAAACGCGAAATTCCACAAGCACATACAACTACGCACTGGGTACTAGTTTGGTTTTCATGTGCACGATTTCATTCAGGAACAAACACACAAGTCCTAAACACCAGTGTGCAGCTCCCGACAATGTTCTCTAAAGCTTCTCCAAAATGGTCTGCATCTGGGTTATCCAAACACTTTCAGTTATCAAAAGATTCACTTTGGTAACAAGACCCTTCATCCACTATCATAATGCCGACGAACCACACAACTAACTCAATTACCTTGTACATCGACGTGAACTTCCACTAAATCAGTAACATGATAAAACAGAATCCTCTCACCAAATCAACACAGTCTTCGGCGTACATGGATATACTTCAGTGGATCACTTCTTGACCTCGTCAAAATCCTCAACCAAAATGGTTTAGCATCAAACAACATAGCTGCTCAATTACTTCTGCTTATTCACTACCAGTTGCAGAAAGAACTCCTTTGGTAGTACACACCGAACGCTACACGCCCGTCAGACGCGTTCACTGACCAGAGAATCATTGTCTCTGACGTCAGCTGATTGTTGACATATTATATTTATGACGAAATCACTTATGGGGACACAGAAACCAATGACGTGGCGCTATTGTTGACGTCACCGACTCCAGTTTGACCACATCCCCACTCTATTCCTGAGTCTTTGGGGATTCCTGCATGTATTTTGCAAGGGTGGCCATTTATTATCCGGGGCTATGCGACAGCTATCAACCCTTTGTCAACTCATCAGGATGTTCTCCAACATGGATTTAGCACAGATTGCTGACAAGTACATCATAATTGTAATCGGTGTAACAAGTCAATAAATAGCAAGGGAAGCTGAACCCTACAGAATAGCACTGACCTTGTTATTTTCACATGGACATGAAGATTTGAATGGTGTGGCTAAGCACGACACTCATACCATCATATCAATGTTAAACTTCAGAGTAATAATACAGATGACCGCACTCAAAAACACCATAGCAACTGCCGTGTACGAAACGCGAAATTCCACAAGCACATACAACTACGCACTGGGTACTAGTTTGGTTTTCATGTGCACGATTTCATTCAGGAACAAACACACAAGTCCTAAACACCAGTGTGCAGCTGACGACAATGTTCTCTAAAGCTTCTCCAAAATGGTCTGCATCTGGGTTATCCAAACACTTTCAGTTATCAAAAGATTCACTTTGGTAACAAGACCCTTCATCCACTATCATAATGCCGACGAACCACACAACTAGCTCAATTACCTTGTACATCGACGTGAACTTCCACTAAATCAGTAACATGATAAAACAGAATCCTCTCACCAAATCAACACAGTCTTCGGCGTACATGGATATACTTCAGTGGATCACTTCTTGACCTCGTCAAAATCCTCAACCAAAATGGTTTAGCATCAAACAACATAGCTGCTCAATTACTTCTGCCTATCCACTACCAGTTGCAGAAAGAACTCCTTTGGTAGTACACACCGAACGCTACACGCCCGTCAGACGCGTTCACTGACCAGAGAATCATTGTCTCTGACGTCAGCTGATTGTTGACGTATTATATTTATGACGAAATCACTTATGGGGACACAGAAACCAATGACGTGGCGCTATTGTTGACGTCACCGACTCCAGTTTGACCACATCCCCACTCTATTCCTGAGTCTTTGGGGATTCCTGCATGTATTTTGCAAGGGTGGCCATTTATTATCCGGGGCTATGCGACAGCTATCAACCCTTTGTCAACTCATCAGGATGCTCTCCATCATGGATTTAGCACAGATTGCTGACAAGTACATCATAATTGTAATCGGTGTAACAAGTCAATAAATAGCAAGGGAAGCTGAACCCTACAGAATAGCACTGACCTTGTTATTTTCACATGCGCATGAAGATTTGAATGGTGTGGCTAAGCACGACACTCATACCATCATATCAATGTTAAACTTCAGAGTAATAATACACATGACCGCACTCAAAAACACAATAGCAACTGCCGTGTACAAAACGCGAAATTCCACAAGCACATACAGCTACGCACTGGGTACTAGTTTGGTTTTCATGTGCACGATTTCATTCAGGAACAAACACACAAGTCCTAAACACCAGTGTGCAGCTCCCGACAATGTTCTCTCAAGCTTCTCCAAAATGGTCTGCATCTGGGTTATCCAAACACTTTCAGTTATCAAAAGATTCACTTTGGTAACAAGACCCTTCATCCACTATCATAATGCCGACGAACCACACAACTAACTCAATTACCTTGTACATCGACGTGAACTTCCACTAAATCAGTAACATGATAAAACAGAATCCTCTCACCAAATCAACACAGTCTTCGGCGTACATGGATATACTTCAGTGGATCACTTCTTGACCTCGTCAAAATCCTCAACCAAAATGGTTTAGCATCAAACAACATAGCTGCTCAATTACTTCTGCCTATCCACTACCAGTTGCAGAAAGAACTCCTTTGGTAGTACACACCGAACGCTACACGCCCGTCAGACGCGTTCACTGACCAGAGAATCATTGTCTCTGACGTCAGCTGATTGTTGACGTATTATATTTATGACGAAATCACTTATGGGGACACAGAAACCAATGACGTGGCGCTATTGTTGACGTCACCGACTCCAGTTTGACCACATCCCCACTCTATTCCTGAGTCTTTGGGGATTCCTGCATGTATTTTGCAAGGGTGGCGATTTATTATCCGGGGCTATGCGACAGCTATCAACCCTTTGTCAACTCATCAGGATGTTCTCCAACATGGATTTAGCACAGATTGCTGACAAGTACATCATAATTGTAATCGGTGTAACAAGTCAATAAATAGCAAGGGAAGCTGAACCCTACAGAATAGCACTGACCTTGTTATTTTCACATGGACATGAAGATTTGAATGGTGTGGCTAAGCACGACACTCATACCATCATATCAATGTTAAACTTCAGAGTAATAATACACATGACCGCACTCAAAAACACCATAGCAACTGCCGTGTACAAAACGCGAAATTCCACAAGCACATACAACTACGCACTGGGTACTAGTTTGGTTTTCATGTGCACGATTTCATTCAGGAACAAACACACAAGTCCTAAACACCAGTGTGCAGCTGACGACAATGTTCTCTAAAGCTTCTCCAAAATGGTCTGCATCTGGGTTATCCAAACACTTTCAGTTATCAAAAGATTCACTTTGGTAACAAGACCCTTCATCCACTATCATAATGCCGACGAACCACACAACTAGCTCAATTACCTTGTACATCGACGTGAACTTCCACTAAATCAGTAACATGATAAAACAGAATCCTCTCACCAAATCAACACAGTCTTCGGCGTACATGGATATACTTCAGTGGATCACTTCTTGACCTCGTCAAAATCCTCAACCAAAATGGTTTAGCATCAAACAACATAGCTGCTCAATTACTTCTGCCTATCCACTACCAGTTGCAGAAAGAACTCCTTTGGTAGTACACACCGAACGCTACACGCCCGTCAGACGCGTTCACTGACCAGAGAATCATTGTCTCTGACGTCAGCTGATTGTTGACGTATTATATTTATGACGAAATCACTTATGGGGACACAGAAACCAATGACGTGGCGCTATTGTTGACGTCACCGACTCCAGTTTGACCACATCCCCACTCTATTCCTGAGTCTTTGGGGATTCCTGCATGTATTTTGCAAGGGTGGCCATTTATTATCCGGGGCTATGCGACAGCTATCAACCCTTTGTCAACTCATCAGGATGCTCTCCATCATGGATTTAGCACAGATTGCTGACAAGTACATCATAATTGTAATCGGTGTAACAAGTCAATAAATAGCAAGGGAAGCTGAACCCTACAGAATAGCACTGACCTTGTTATTTTCACATGCGCATGAAGATTTGAATGGTGTGGCCAAGCACGACACTCATACCATCATATCAATGTTAAACTTCAGAGTAATAATACACATGACCGCACTCAAAAACACCATAGCAACTGCCGTGTACAAAACGCGAAATTCCACAAGCACATACAACTACGCACTGGGTACTAGTTTGGTTTTCATGTGCACGATTTCATTCAGGAACAAACACACAAGTCCTAAACACCAGTGTGCAGCTGACGACAATGTTTTCTAAAGCTTCTCCAAAATGGTCTGCATCTGGGTTATCCAAACACTTTCAGTTATCAAAAGATTCACTTTGGTAACAAGACCCTTCATCCACTATCATAATGCCGACGAACCACACAACTAACTCAATTACCTTGTACATCGACGTGAACTTCCACTAAATCAGTAACATGATAAAACAGAATCCTCTCACCAAATCAACACAGTCTTCGGCGTACATGGATATACTTCAGTGGATCACTTCTTGACCTCGTCAAAATCCTCAACCAAAATGGTTTAGCATCAAACAACATAGCTGCTCAATTACTTCTGCCTATCCACTACCAGTTGCAGAAAGAACTCCTTTGGTAGTACACACCGAACGCTACACGCCCGTCAGACGCGTTCACTGACCAGAGAATCATTGTCTCTGACGTCAGCTGATTGTTGAAGTATTATATTTATGACGAAATCACTTATGGGGACACAGAAACCAATGACGTGGCGCTATTGTTCACGTCACCGACTCCAGTTTGGCCACATCCCCACTCTATTCCTGAGTCTTTGGGGATTCCTGCATGTATTTTGCAAGGGTGGCGATTTGTTATCCGGGGCTATGCGACAGCTATCAACCCTTTGTCAACTCATCAGGATGCTCTCCATCATGGATTTAGCACAGATTGCTGACAAGTACATCATAATTGTAATCGGTGCAACAAGTCAATAAATAGCAAGGGAAGCTGAACCCTACAGAATAGCACTGACCTTGTTATTTTCACATGCGCATGAAGATTTGAATGGTGTGGCTAAGCACGACACTCATACCATCATATCAATGTTAAACTTCAGAGTAATAATACACATGACCGCACTCAAAAACACCATAGCAACTGCCGTGTACAAAACGCGAAATTCCACAAGCACATACAACTACGCACTGGGTACTAGTTTGGTTTTCATGTGCACGATTTCATTCAGGAACAAACACACAAGTCCTAAACACCAGTGTGCAGCTCCCGACAATGTTCTCTAAAGCTTCTCCAAAATGGTCTGCATCTGGGTTATCCAAACACTTTCAGTTATCAAAAGATTCACTTTGGTAACAAGACCCTTCATCCACTATCATAATGCCGACGAACCACACAACTAACTCAATTACCTTGTACATCGACGTGAACTTCCACTAAATCAGTAACATGATAAAACAGAATCCTCTCACCAAATCAACACAGTCTTCGGCGTACATGGATATACTTCAGTGGATCACTTCTTGACCTCGTCAAAATCCTCAACCAAAATGGTTTAGCATCAAACAACATAGCTGCTCAATTACTTCTGCCTATCCACTACCAGTTGCAGAAAGAACTCCTTTGGTAGTACACACCGAACGCTACACGCCCGTCAGACGCGTTCACTGACCAGAGAATCATTGTCTCTGACGTCAGCTGATTGTTGACGTATTATATTTATGACGAAATCACTTATGGGGACACAGAAACCAATGACGTGGCGCTATTGTTCACGTCACCGACTCCAGTTTGGCCACATCCCCACTCTATTCCTGAGTCTTTGGGGATTCCTGCATGTATTTTGCAAGGGTGGCGATTTGTTATCCGGGGCTATGCGACAGCTATCAACCCTTTGTCAACTCATCAGGATGCTCTCCATCATGGATTTAGCACAGATTGCTGACAAGTACATCATAATTGTAATCGGTGTAACAAGTCAATAAATAGCAAGGGAAGCTGAACCCTACAGAATAGCACTGACCTTGTTATTTTCACATGGACATGAAGATTTGAATGGTGTGGCTAAGCACGACACTCATACCATCATATCAATGTTAAACTTCAGAGTAATAATACAGATGACCGCACTCAAAAACACCATAGCAACTGCCGTGTACGAAACGCGAAATTCCACAAGCACATACAACTACGCACTGGGTACTAGTTTGGTTTTCATGTGCACGATTTCATTCAGGAACAAACACACAAGTCCTAAACACCAGTGTGCAGCTGACGACAATGTTCTCTAAAGCTTCTCCAAAATGGTCTGCATCTGGGTTATCCAAACACTTTCAGTTATCAAAAGATTCACTTTGGTAACAAGACCCTTCATCCACTATCATAATGCCGACGAACCACACAACTAGCTCAATTACCTTGTACATCGACGTGAACTTCCACTAAATCAGTAACATGATAAAACAGAATCCTCTCACCAAATCAACACAGTCTTCGGCGTACATGGATATACTTCAGTGGATCACTTCTTGACCTCGTCAAAATCCTCAACCAAAATGGTTTAGCATCAAACAACATAGCTGCTCAATTACTTCTGCCTATCCACTACCAGTTGCAGAAAGAACTCCTTTGGTAGTACACACCGAACGCTACACGCCCGTCAGACGCGTTCACTGACCAGAGAATCATTGTCTCTGACGTCAGCTGATTGTTGACGTATTATATTTATGACGAAATCACTTATGGGGACACAGAAACCAATGACGTGGCGCTATTGTTGACGTCACCGACTCCAGTTTGACCACATCCCCACTCTATTCCTGAGTCTTTGGGGATTCCTGCATGTATTTTGCAAGGGTGGCCATTTATTATCCGGGGCTATGCGACAGCTATCAACCCTTTGTCAACTCATCAGGATGCTCTCCATCATGGATTTAGCACAGATTGCTGACAAGTACATCATAATTGTAATCGGTGTAACAAGTCAATAAATAGCAAGGGAAGCTGAACCCTACAGAATAGCACTGACCTTGTTATTTTCACATGCGCATGAAGATTTGAATGGTGTGGCTAAGCACGACACTCATACCATCATATCAATGTTAAACTTCAGAGTAATAATACACATGACCGCACTCAAAAACACAATAGCAACTGCCGTGTACAAAACGCGAAATTCCACAAGCACATACAGCTACGCACTGGGTACTAGTTTGGTTTTCATGTGCACGATTTCATTCAGGAACAAACACACAAGTCCTAAACACCAGTGTGCAGCTCCCGACAATGTTCTCTCAAGCTTCTCCAAAATGGTCTGCATCTGGGTTATCCAAACACTTTCAGTTATCAAAAGATTCACTTTGGTAACAAGACCCTTCATCCACTATCATAATGCCGACGAACCACACAACTAACTCAATTACCTTGTACATCGACGTGAACTTCCACTAAATCAGTAACATGATAAAACAGAATCCTCTCACCAAATCAACACAGTCTTCGGCGTACATGGATATACTTCAGTGGATCACTTCTTGACCTCGTCAAAATCCTCAACCAAAATGGTTTAGCATCAAACAACATAGCTGCTCAATTACTTCTGCCTATCCACTACCAGTTGCAGAAAGAACTCCTTTGGTAGTACACACCGAACGCTACACGCCCGTCAGACGCGTTCACTGACCAGAGAATCATTGTCTCTGACGTCAGCTGATTGTTGACGTATTATATTTATGACGAAATCACTTATGGGGACACAGAAACCAATGACGTGGCGCTATTGTTGACGTCACCGACTCCAGTTTGACCACATCCCCACTCTATTCCTGAGTCTTTGGGGATTCCTGCATGTATTTTGCAAGGGTGGCGATTTATTATCCGGGGCTATGCGACAGCTATCAACCCTTTGTCAACTCATCAGGATGTTCTCCAACATGGATTTAGCACAGATTGCTGACAAGTACATCATAATTGTAATCGGTGTAACAAGTCAATAAATAGCAAGGGAAGCTGAACCCTACAGAATAGCACTGACCTTGTTATTTTCACATGGACATGAAGATTTGAATGGTGTGGCTAAGCACGACACTCATACCATCATATCAATGTTAAACTTCAGAGTAATAATACACATGACCGCACTCAAAAACACCATAGCAACTGCCGTGTACAAAACGCGAAATTCCACAAGCACATACAACTACGCACTGGGTACTAGTTTGGTTTTCATGTGCACGATTTCATTCAGGAACAAACACACAAGTCCTAAACACCAGTGTGCAGCTGACGACAATGTTCTCTAAAGCTTCTCCAAAATGGTCTGCATCTGGGTTATCCAAACACTTTCAGTTATCAAAAGATTCACTTTGGTAACAAGACCCTTCATCCACTATCATAATGCCGACGAACCACACAACTAGCTCAATTACCTTGTACATCGACGTGAACTTCCACTAAATCAGTAACATGATAAAACAGAATCCTCTCACCAAATCAACACAGTCTTCGGCGTACATGGATATACTTCAGTGGATCACTTCTTGACCTCGTCAAAATCCTCAACCAAAATGGTTTAGCATCAAACAACATAGCTGCTCAATTACTTCTGCCTATCCACTACCAGTTGCAGAAAGAACTCCTTTGGTAGTACACACCGAACGCTACACGCCCGTCAGACGCGTTCACTGACCAGAGAATCATTGTCTCTGACGTCAGCTGATTGTTGACGTATTATATTTATGACGAAATCACTTATGGGGACACAGAAACCAATGACGTGGCGCTATTGTTGACGTCACCGACTCCAGTTTGACCACATCCCCACTCTATTCCTGAGTCTTTGGGGATTCCTGCATGTATTTTGCAAGGGTGGCCATTTATTATCCGGGGCTATGCGACAGCTATCAACCCTTTGTCAACTCATCAGGATGCTCTCCATCATGGATTTAGCACAGATTGCTGACAAGTACATCATAATTGTAATCGGTGTAACAAGTCAATAAATAGCAAGGGAAGCTGAACCCTACAGAATAGCACTGACCTTGTTATTTTCACATGCGCATGAAGATTTGAATGGTGTGGCTAAGCACGACACTCATACCATCATATCAATGTTAAACTTCAGAGTAATAATACACATGACCGCACTCAAAAACACAATAGCAACTGCCGTGTACAAAACGCGAAATTCCACAAGCACATACAGCTACGCACTGGGTACTAGTTTGGTTTTCATGTGCACGATTTCATTCAGGAACAAACACACAAGTCCTAAACACCAGTGTGCAGCTCCCGACAATGTTCTCTCAAGCTTCTCCAAAATGGTCTGCATCTGGGTTATCCAAACACTTTCAGTTATCAAAAGATTCACTTTGGTAACAAGACCCTTCATCCACTATCATAATGCCGACGAACCACACAACTAACTCAATTACCTTGTACATCGACGTGAACTTCCACTAAATCAGTAACATGATAAAACAGAATCCTCTCACCAAATCAACACAGTCTTCGGCGTACATGGATATACTTCAGTGGATCACTTCTTGACCTCGTCAAAATCCTCAACCAAAATGGTTTAGCATCAAACAACATAGCTGCTCAATTACTTCTGCCTATCCACTACCAGTTGCAGAAAGAACTCCTTTGGTAGTACACACCGAACGCTACACGCCCGTCAGACGCGTTCACTGACCAGAGAATCATTGTCTCTGACGTCAGCTGATTGTTGACGTATTATATTTATGACGAAATCACTTATGGGGACACAGAAACCAATGACGTGGCGCTATTGTTGACGTCACCGACTCCAGTTTGACCACATCCCCACTCTATTCCTGAGTCTTTGGGGATTCCTGCATGTATTTTGCAAGGGTGGCGATTTATTATCCTGGGCTATGCGACAGCTATCAACCCTTTGTCAACTCATCAGGATGTTCTCCATCATGGATTTAGCACAGATTGCTGACAAGTACATCATAATTGTAATCGGTGTAACAAGTCAATAAATAGCAAGGGAAGCTGAACCCTACAGAATAGCACTGACCTTGTTATTTTCACATGCGCATGAAGATTTGAATGGTGTGGCCAAGCACGACACTCATACCATCATATCAATGTTAAACTTCAGAGTAATAATACACATGACCGCACTCAAAAACACCATAGCAACTGCCGTGTACAAAACGCGAAATTCCACAAGCACATACAACTACGCACTGGGTACTAGTTTGGTTTTCATGTGCACGATTTCATTCAGGAACAAACACACAAGTCCTAAACACCAGTGTGCAGCTGACGACAATGTTTTCTAAAGCTTCTCCAAAATGGTCTGCATCTGGGTTATCCAAACACTTTCAGTTATCAAAAGATTCACTTTGGTAACAAGACCCTTCATCCACTATCATAATGCCGACGAACCACACAACTAACTCAATTACCTTGTACATCGACGTGAACTTCCACTAAATCAGTAACATGATAAAACAGAATCCTCTCACCAAATCAACACAGTCTTCGGCGTACATGGATATACTTCAGTGGATCACTTCTTGACCTCGTCAAAATCCTCAACCAAAATGGTTTAGCATCAAACAACATAGCTGCTCAATTACTTCTGCCTATCCACTACCAGTTGCAGAAAGAACTCCTTTGGTAGTACACACCGAACGCTACACGCCCGTCAGACGCGTTCACTGACCAGAGAATCATTGTCTCTGACGTCAGCTGATTGTTGAAGTATTATATTTATGACGAAATCACTTATGGGGACACAGAAACCAATGACGTGGCGCTATTGTTCACGTCACCGACTCCAGTTTGGCCACATCCCCACTCTATTCCTGAGTCTTTGGGGATTCCTGCATGTATTTTGCAAGGGTGGCGATTTGTTATCCGGGGCTATGCGACAGCTATCAACCCTTTGTCAACTCATCAGGATGCTCTCCATCATGGATTTAGCACAGATTGCTGACAAGTACATCATAATTGTAATCGGTGCAACAAGTCAATAAATAGCAAGGGAAGCTGAACCCTACAGAATAGCACTGACCTTGTTATTTTCACATGCGCATGAAGATTTGAATGGTGTGGCTAAGCACGACACTCATACCATCATATCAATGTTAAACTTCAGAGTAATAATACACATGACCGCACTCAAAAACACCATAGCAACTGCCGTGTACAAAACGCGAAATTCCACAAGCACATACAACTACGCACTGGGTACTAGTTTGGTTTTCATGTGCACGATTTCATTCAGGAACAAACACACAAGTCCTAAACACCAGTGTGCAGCTCCCGACAATGTTCTCTAAAGCTTCTCCAAAATGGTCTGCATCTGGGTTATCCAAACACTTTCAGTTATCAAAAGATTCACTTTGGTAACAAGACCCTTCATCCACTATCATAATGCCGACGAACCACACAACTAACTCAATTACCTTGTACATCGACGTGAACTTCCACTAAATCAGTAACATGATAAAACAGAATCCTCTCACCAAATCAACACAGTCTTCGGCGTACATGGATATACTTCAGTGGATCACTTCTTGACCTCGTCAAAATCCTCAACCAAAATGGTTTAGCATCAAACAACATAGCTGCTCAATTACTTCTGCCTATCCACTACCAGTTGCAGAAAGAACTCCTTTGGTAGTACACACCGAACGCTACACGCCCGTCAGACGCGTTCACTGACCAGAGAATCATTGTCTCTGACGTCAGCTGATTGTTGACGTATTATATTTATGACGAAATCACTTATGGGGACACAGAAACCAATGACGTGGCGCTATTGTTCACGTCACCGACTCCAGTTTGGCCACATCCCCACTCTATTCCTGAGTCTTTGGGGATTCCTGCATGTATTTTGCAAGGGTGGCGATTTGTTATCCGGGGCTATGCGACAGCTATCAACCCTTTGTCAACTCATCAGGATGCTCTCCATCATGGATTTAGCACAGATTGCTGACAAGTACATCATAATTGTAATCGGTGTAACAAGTCAATAAATAGCAAGGGAAGCTGAACCCTACAGAATAGCACTGACCTTGTTATTTTCACATGCGCATGAAGATTTGAATGGTGTGGCTAAGCACGACACTCATACCATCATATCAATGTTAAACTTCAGAGTAATAATACACATGACCGCACTCAAAAACACCATAGCAACTGCCGTGTACAAAACGCGAAATTCCACAAGCACATACAACTACGCACTGGGTACTAGTTTGGTTTTCATGTGCACGATTTCATTCAGGAACAAACACACAAGTCCTAAACACCAGTGTGCAGCTCCCGACAATGTTCTCTAAAGCTTCTCCAAAATGGTCTGCATCTGGGTTATCCAAACACTTTCAGTTATCAAAAGATTCACTTTGGTAACAAGACCCTTCATCCACTATCATAATGCCGACGAACCACACAACTAACTCAATTACCTTGTACATCGACGTGAACTTCCACTAAATCAGTAACATGATAAAACAGAATCCTCTCACCAAATCAACACAGTCTTCGGCGTACATGGATATACTTCAGTGGATCACTTCTTGACCTCGTCAAAATCCTCAACCAAAATGGTTTAGCATCAAACAACATAGCTGCTCAATTACTTCTGCCTATCCACTACCAGTTGCAGAAAGAACTCCTTTGGTAGTACACACCGAACGCTACACGCCCGTCAGACGCGTTCACTGACCAGAGAATCATTGTCTCTGACGTCAGCTGATTGTTGACGTATTATATTTATGACGAAATCACTTATGGGGACACAGAAACCAATGACGTGGCGCTATTGTTCACGTCACCGACTCCAGTTTGACCACATCCCCACTCTATTCCTGAGTCTTTGGGGATTCCTGCATGTATTTTGCAAGGGTGGCGATTTATTATCCGGGGCTGTGCGACAGCTATCAACCCTTTGTCAACCCATCAGGATGCTCTCCATCATGGATTTAGCACAGATTGCTGACAAGTACATCATAATTGTAATCGGTGTAACAAGTCAATAAATAGCAAGGGAAGCTGAACCCTACAGAATAGCACTGACCTTGTTATTTTCACATGCGCATGAAGATTTGAATGGTGTGGCCAAGCACGACACTCATACCATCATATCAATGTTAAACTTCAGAGTAATAATACACATGACCGCACTCAAAAACACCATAGCAACTGCCGTGTACAAAACGCGAAATTCCACAAGCACATACAACTACGCACTGGGTGCTAGTTTGGTTTTCATGTGCACGATTTCATTCAGGAACAAACACACAAGTCCTAAACACCAGTGTGCAGCTCCCGACAATGTTCTCTAAAGCTTCTCCAAAATGGTCTGCATCTGGGTTATCCAAACACTTTCAGTTATCAAAAGATTCACTTTGGTAACAAGACCCTTCATCCACTATCATAATGCCGACGAACCACACAACTAACTCAATTACCTTGTACATCGACGTGAACTTCCACTAAATCAGTAACATGATAAAACAGAATCCTCTCACCAAATCAACACAGTCTTCGGCGTACATGGATATACTTCAGTGGATCACTTCTTGACCTCGTCAAAATCCTCAACCAAAATGGTTTAGCATCAAACAACATAGCTGCTCAATTACTTCTGCCTATCCACTACCAGTTGCAGAAAGAACTCCTTTGGTAGTACACACCGAACGCTACACGCCCGTCAGACGCGTTCACTGACCAGAGAATCATTGTCTCTGACGTCAGCTGATTGTTGACGTATTATATTTATGACGAAATCACTTATGGGGACACAGAAACCAATGACGTGGCGCTATTGTTGACGTCACCGACTCCAGTTTGACCACATCCCCACTCAATTCCTGAGTCTTTGGGGATTCCTGCATGTATTTTGCAAGGGTGGGCTGTGCGACAGCTATCAACCCTTTGTCAACTCATCAGGATGCTCTCCATCATGGATTTAGCACAGATTGCTGACAAGTACATCATAATTGTAATCGGTGTAACAAGTCAATAAATAGCAAGGGAAGCTGAACCCTACAGAATAGCACTGACCTTGTTATTTTCACATGCGCATGAAGATTTGAATGGTGTGGCTAAGCACGACACTCATACCATCATATCAATGTTAAACTTCAGAGTAATAATACACATGACCGCACTCAAAAACACCATAGCAACTGCCGTGTACAAAACGCGAAATTCCACAAGCACATACAACTACGCACTGGGTACTAGTTTGGTTTTCATGTGCACGATTTCATTCAGGAACAAACACACAAGTCCTAAACACCAGTGTGCAGCTCCCGACAATGTTCTCTAAAGCTTCTCCAAAATGGTCTGCATCTGGGTTATCCAAACACTTTCAGTTATCAAAAGATTCACTTTGGTAACAAGACCCTTCATCCACTATCATAATGCCGACGAACCACACAACTAACTCAATTACCTTGTACATCCACGTGAACTTCCACTAAATCAGTAACATGATAAAACAGAATCCTCTCACCAAATCAACACAGTCTTCGGCGTACATGGATATACTTCAGTGGATCACTTCTTGACCTCGTCAAAATCCTCAACCAAAATGGTTTAGCATCAAACAACATAGCTGCTCAATTACTTCTGCCTATCCACTACCAGTTGCAGAAAGAACTCCTTTGGTAGTACACACCGAACGCTACACGCCCGTCAGACGCGTTCACTGACCAGAGAATCATTGTCTCTGACGTCAGCTGATTGTTGACGTATTATATTTATGACGAAATCACTTATGGGGACACAGAAACCAATGACGTGGCGCTATTGTTGACGTCACCGACTCCAGTTTGACCACATCCCCACTCTATTCCTGAGTCTTTGGGGATTCCTGCATGTATTTTGCAAGGGTGGCGATTTATTATCCGGGGCTGTGCGACAGCTATCAACCCTTTGTCAACCCATCAGGATGCTCTCCATCATGGATTTAGCACAGATTGCTGACAAGTACATCATAATTGTAATCGGTGTAACAAGTCAATAAATAGCAAGGGAAGCTGAACCCTACAGAATAGCACTGACCTTGTTATTTTCACATGCGCATGAAGATTTGAATGGTGTGGCTAAGCACGACACTCATACCATCATATCAATGTTAAACTTCAGAGTAATAATACACATGACCGCACTCAAAAACACCATAGCAACTGCCGTGTACAAAACGCGAAATTCCACAAGCACATACAACTACGCACTGGGTACTAGTTTGGTTTTCATGTGCACGATTTCATTCAGGAACAAACACACAAGTCCTAAACACCAGTGTGCAGCTCCCGACAATGTTCTCTAAAGCTTCTCCAAAATGGTCTGCATCTGGGTTATCCAAACACTTTCAGTTATCAAAAGATTCACTTTGGTAACAAGACCCTTCATCCACTATCATAATGCCGACGAACCACACAACTAACTCAATTACCTTGTACATCGACGTGAACTTCCACTAAATCAGTAACATGATAAAACAGAATCCTCTCACCAAATCAACACAGTCTTCGGCGTACATGGATATACTTCAGTGGATCACTTCTTGACCTCGTCAAAATCCTCAACCAAAATGGTTTAGCATCAAACAACATAGCTGCTCAATTACTTCTGCCTATCCACTACCAGTTGCAGAAAGAACTCCTTTGGTAGTACACACCGAACGCTACACGCCCGTCAGACGCGTTCACTGACCAGAGAATCATTGTCTCTGACGTCAGCTGATTGTTGACGTATTATATTTATGACGAAATCACTTATGGGGACACAGAAACCAATGACGTGGCGCTATTGTTCACGTCACCGACTCCAGTTTGACCACATCCCCACTCTATTCCTGAGTCTTTGGGGATTCCTGCATGTATTTTGCAAGGGTGGCGATTTATTATCCGGGGCTGTGCGACAGCTATCAACCCTTTGTCAACCCATCAGGATGCTCTCCATCATGGATTTAGCACAGATTGCTGACAAGTACATCATAATTGTAATCGGTGTAACAAGTCAATAAATAGCAAGGGAAGCTGAACCCTACAGAATAGCACTGACCTTGTTATTTTCACATGCGCATGAAGATTTGAATGGTGTGGCCAAGCACGACACTCATACCATCATATCAATGTTAAACTTCAGAGTAATAATACACATGACCGCACTCAAAAACACCATAGCAACTGCCGTGTACAAAACGCGAAATTCCACAAGCACATACAACTACGCACTGGGTGCTAGTTTGGTTTTCATGTGCACGATTTCATTCAGGAACAAACACACAAGTCCTAAACACCAGTGTGCAGCTCCCGACAATGTTCTCTAAAGCTTCTCCAAAATGGTCTGCATCTGGGTTATCCAAACACTTTCAGTTATCAAAAGATTCACTTTGGTAACAAGACCCTTCATCCACTATCATAATGCCGACGAACCACACAACTAACTCAATTACCTTGTACATCGACGTGAACTTCCACTAAATCAGTAACATGATAAAACAGAATCCTCTCACCAAATCAACACAGTCTTCGGCGTACATGGATATACTTCAGTGGATCACTTCTTGACCTCGTCAAAATCCTCAACCAAAATGGTTTAGCATCAAACAACATAGCTGCTCAATTACTTCTGCCTATCCACTACCAGTTGCAGAAAGAACTCCTTTGGTAGTACACACCGAACGCTACACGCCCGTCAGACGCGTTCACTGACCAGAGAATCATTGTCTCTGACGTCAGCTGATTGTTGACGTATTATATTTATGACGAAATCACTTATGGGGACACAGAAACCAATGACGTGGCGCTATTGTTGACGTCACCGACTCCAGTTTGACCACATCCCCACTCTATTCCTGAGTCTTTGGGGATTCCTGCATGTATTTTGCAAGGGTGGGCTGTGCGACAGCTATCAACCCTTTGTCAACCCATCAGGATGCTCTCCATCATGGATTTAGCACAGATTGCTGACAAGTACATCATAATTGTAATCGGTGTAACAAGTCAATAAATAGCAAGGGAAGCTGAACCCTACAGAATAGCACTGACCTTGTTATTTTCACATGCGCATGAAGATTTGAATGGTGTGGCCAAGCACGACACTCATACCATCATATCAATGTTAAACTTCAGAGTAATAATACACATGACCGCACTCAAAAACACCATAGCAACTGCCGTGTACAAAACGCGAAATTCCACAAGCACATACAACTACGCACTGGGTGCTAGTTTGGTTTTCATGTGCACGATTTCATTCAGGAACAAACACACAAGTCCTAAACACCAGTGTGCAGCTCCCGACAATGTTCTCTAAAGCTTCTCCAAAATGGTCTGCATCTGGGTTATCCAAACACTTTCAGTTATCAAAAGATTCACTTTGGTAACAAGACCCTTCATCCACTATCATAATGCCGACGAACCACACAACTAACTCAATTACCTTGTACATCGACGTGAACTTCCACTAAATCAGTAACATGATAAAACAGAATCCTCTCACCAAATCAACACAGTCTTCGGCGTACATGGATATACTTCAGTGGATCACTTCTTGACCTCGTCAAAATCCTCAACCAAAATGGTTTAGCATCAAACAACATAGCTGCTCAATTACTTCTGCCTATCCACTACCAGTTGCAGAAAGAACTCCTTTGGTAGTACACACCGAACGCTACACGCCCGTCAGACGCGTTCACTGACCAGAGAATCATTGTCTCTGACGTCAGCTGATTGTTGACGTATTATATTTATGACGAAATCACTTATGGGGACACAGAAACCAATGACGTGGCGCTATTGTTGACGTCACCGACTCCAGTTTGACCACATCCCCACTCTATTCCTGAGTCTTTGGGGATTCCTGCATGTATTTTGCAAGGGTGGGCTGTGCGACAGCTATCAACCCTTTGTCAACTCATCAGGATGCTCTCCATCATGGATTTAGCACAGATTGCTGACAAGTACATCATAATTGTAATCGGTGTAACAAGTCAATAAATAGCAAGGGAAGCTGAACCCTACAGAATAGCACTGACCTTGTTATTTTCACATGCGCATGAAGATTTGAATGGTGTGGCTAAGCACGACACTCATACCATCATATCAATGTTAAACTTCAGAGTAATAATACACATGACCGCACTCAAAAACACCATAGCAACTGCCGTGTACAAAACGCGAAATTCCACAAGCACATACAACTACGCACTGGGTACTAGTTTGGTTTTCATGTGCACGATTTCATTCAGGAACAAACACACAAGTCCTAAACACCAGTGTGCAGCTCCCGACAATGTTCTCTAAAGCTTCTCCAAAATGGTCTGCATCTGGGTTATCCAAACACTTTCAGTTATCAAAAGATTCACTTTGGTAACAAGACCCTTCATCCACTATCATAATGCCGACGAACCACACAACTAACTCAATTACCTTGTACATCGACGTGAACTTCCACTAAATCAGTAACATGATAAAACAGAATCCTCTCACCAAATCAACACAGTCTTCGGCGTACATGGATATACTTCAGTGGATCACTTCTTGACCTCGTCAAAATCCTCAACCAAAATGGTTTAGCATCAAACAACATAGCTGCTCAATTACTTCTGCCTATCCACTACCAGTTGCAGAAAGAACTCCTTTGGTAGTACACACCGAACGCTACACGCCCGTCAGACGCGTTCACTGACCAGAGAATCATTGTCTCTGACGTCAGCTGATTGTTGACGTATTATATTTATGACGAAATCACTTATGGGGACACAGAAACCAATGACGTGGCGCTATTGTTGACGTCACCGACTCCAGTTTGACCACATCCCCACTCTATTCCTGAGTCTTTGGGGATTCCTGCATGTATTTTGCAAGGGTGGCGATTTATTATCCGGGGCTGTGCGACAGCTATCAACCCTTTGTCAACCCATCAGGATGCTCTCCATCATGGATTTAGCACAGATTGCTGACAAGTACATCATAATTGTAATCGGTGTAACAAGTCAATAAATAGCAAGGGAAGCTGAACCCTACAGAATAGCACTGACCTTGTTATTTTCACATGCGCATGAAGATTTGAATGGTGTGGCCAAGCACGACACTCATACCATCATATCAATGTTAAACTTCAGAGTAATAATACAGATGACCGCACTCAAAAACACCATAGCAACTGCCGTGTACAAAACGCGAAATTCCACAAGCACATACAACTACGCACTGGGTGCTAGTTTGGTTTTCATGTGCACGATTTCATTCAGGAACAAACACACAAGTCCTAAACACCAGTGTGCAGCTCCCGACAATGTTCTCTAAAGCTTCTCCAAAATGGTCTGCATCTGGGTTATCCAAACACTTTCAGTTATCAAAAGATTCACTTTGGTAACAAGACCCTTCATCCACTATCATAATGCCGACGAACCACACAGCTAACTCAATTACCTTGTACATCCACGTGAACTTCCACTAAATCAGTAACATGATAAAACAGAATCCTCTCACCAAATCAACACAGTCTTCGGCGTACATGGATATACTTCAGTGGATCACTTCTTGACCTCGTCAAAATCCTCAACCAAAATGGTTTAGCATCAAACAACATAGCTGCTCAATTACTTCTGCCTATCCACTACCAGTTGCAGAAAGAACTCCTTTGGTAGTACACACCGAACGCTACACGCCCGTCAGACGCGTTCACTGACCAGAGAATCATTGTCTCTGACGTCAGCTGATTGTTGACGTATTATATTTATGACGAAATCACTTATGGGGACACAGAAACCAATGACGTGGCGCTATTGTTGACGTCACCGACTCCAGTTTGACCACATCCCCACTCTATTCCTGAGTCTTTGGGGATTCCTGCATGTATTTTGCAAGGGTGGCGATTTATTATCCTGGGCTATGCGACAGCTATCAACCCTTTGTCAACTCATCAGGATGCTCTCCATCATGGATTTAGCACAGATTGCTGACAAGTACATCATAATTGTAATCGGTGTAACAAGTCAATAAATAGCAAGGGAAGCTGAACCCTACAGAATAGCACTGACCTTGTTATTTTCACATGCGCATGAAGATTTGAATGGTGTGGCTAAGCACGACACTCATACCATCATATCAATGTTAAACTTCAGAGTAATAATACAGATGACCGCACTCAAAAACACCATAGCAACTGCCGTGTACAAAAAGCGAAATTCCACAAGCACATACAACTACGCACTGGGTACTAGTTTGGTTTTCATGTGCACGATTTCATTCAGGAACAAACACACAAGTCCTAAACACCAGTGTGCAGCTCCCGACAATGTTCTCTAAAGCTTCTCCAAAATGGTCTGCATCTGGGTTATCCAAACACTTTCAGTTATCAAAAGATTCACTTTGGTAACAAGACCCTTCATCCACTATCATAATGCCGACGAACCACACAACTAACTCAATTACCTTGTACATCGACGTGAACTTCCACTAAATCAGTAACATGATAAAACAGAATCCTCTCACCAAATCAACACAGTCTTCTGCGTACATGGATATACTTCAGTGGATCACTTCTTGACCTCGTCAAAATCCTCAACCAAAATGGTTTAGCATCAAACAACATAGCTGCTCAATTACTTCTGCCTATCCACTACCAGTTGCAGAAAGAACTCCTTTGGTAGTACACACCGAACGCTACACGCCCGTCAGACGCGTTCACTGACCAGAGAATCATTGTCTCTGACGTCAGCTGATTGTTGACGTATTATATTTATGACGAAATCACTTATGGGGACACAGAAACCAATGACGTGGCGCTATTGTTGACGTCACCGACTCCAGTTTGACCACATCCCCACTCTATTCCTGAGTCTTTGGGGATTCCTGCATGTATTTTGCAAGGGTGGCGATTTATTATCCGGGGCTATGCGACAGCTATCAACCCTTTGTCAACTCATCAGGATGCTCTCCATCATGGATTTAGCACAGATTGCTGACAAGTACATCATAATTGTAATCGGTGTAACAAGTCAATAAATAGCAAGGGAAGCTGAACCCTACAGAATAGCACTGACCTTGTTATTTTCACATGCGCATGAAGATTTGAATGGTGTGGCTAAGCACGACACTCATACCATCATATCAATGTTAAACTTCAGAGTAATAATACAGATGACCGCACTCAAAAACACCATAGCAACTGCCGTGTACAAAACGCGAAATTCCACAAGCACATACAACTACGCACTGGGTACTAGTTTGGTTTTCATGTGCACGATTTCATTCAGGAACAAACACACAAGTCCTAAACACCAGTGTGCAGCTCCCGACAATGTTCTCTAAAGCTTCTCCAAAATGGTCTGCATCTGGGTTATCCAAACACTTTCAGTTATCAAAAGATTCACTTTGGTAACAAGACCCTTCATCCACTATCATAATGCCGACGAACCACACAACTAACTCAATTACCTTGTACATCCACGTGAACTTCCACTAAATCAGTAACATGATAAAACAGAATCCTCTCACCAAATCAACACAGTCTTCGGCGTACATGGATATACTTCAGTGGATCACTTCTTGACCTCGTCAAAATCCTCAACCAAAATGGTTTAGCATCAAACAACATAGCTGCTCAATTACTTCTGCCTATCCACTACCAGTTGCAGAAAGAACTCCTTTGGTAGTACACACCGAACGCTACACGCCCGTCAGACGCGTTCACTGACCAGAGAATCATTGTCTCTGACGTCAGCTGATTGTTGACGTATTATATTTATGACGAAATCACTTATGGGGACACAGAAACCAATGACGTGGCGCTATTGTTGACGTCACCGACTCCAGTTTGACCACATCCCCACTCTATTCCTGAGTCTTTGGGGATTCCTGCATGTATTTTGCAAGGGTGGGCTGTGCGACAGCTATCAACCCTTTGTCAACTCATCAGGATGCTCTCCATCATGGATTTAGCACAGATTGCTGACAAGTACATCATAATTGTAATCGGTGTAACAAGTCAATAAATAGCAAGGGAAGCTGAACCCTACAGAATAGCACTGACCTTGTTATTTTCACATGCGCATGAAGATTTGAATGGTGTGGCTAAGCACGACACTCATACCATCATATCAATGTTAAACTTCAGAGTAATAATACACATGACCGCACTCAAAAACACCATAGCAACTGCCGTGTACAAAACGCGAAATTCCACAAGCACATACAACTACGCACTGGGTACTAGTTTGGTTTTCATGTGCACGATTTCATTCAGGAACAAACACACAAGTCCTAAACACCAGTGTGCAGCTCCCGACAATGTTCTCTAAAGCTTCTCCAAAATGGTCTGCATCTGGGTTATCCAAACACTTTCAGTTATCAAAAGATTCACTTTGGTAACAAGACCCTTCATCCACTATCATAATGCCGACGAACCACACAACTAACTCAATTACCTTGTACATCGACGTGAACTTCCACTAAATCAGTAACATGATAAAACAGAATCCTCTCACCAAATCAACACAGTCTTCGGCGTACATGGATATACTTCAGTGGATCACTTCTTGACCTCGTCAAAATCCTCAACCAAAATGGTTTAGCATCAAACAACATAGCTGCTCAATTACTTCTGCCTATCCACTACCAGTTGCAGAAAGAACTCCTTTGGTAGTACACACCGAACGCTACACGCCCGTCAGACGCGTTCACTGACCAGAGAATCATTGTCTCTGACGTCAGCTGATTGTTGACGTATTATATTTATGACGAAATCACTTATGGGGACACAGAAACCAATGACGTGGCGCTATTGTTGACGTCACCGACTCCAGTTTGACCACATCCCCACTCTATTCCTGAGTCTTTGGGGATTCCTGCATGTATTTTGCAAGGGTGGCGATTTATTATCCGGGGCTGTGCGACAGCTATCAACCCTTTGTCAACCCATCAGGATGCTCTCCATCATGGATTTAGCACAGATTGCTGACAAGTACATCATAATTGTAATCGGTGTAACAAGTCAATAAATAGCAAGGGAAGCTGAACCCTACAGAATAGCACTGACCTTGTTATTTTCACATGCGCATGAAGATTTGAATGGTGTGGCCAAGCACGACACTCATACCATCATATCAATGTTAAACTTCAGAGTAATAATACAGATGACCGCACTCAAAAACACCATAGCAACTGCCGTGTACAAAACGCGAAATTCCACAAGCACATACAACTACGCACTGGGTGCTAGTTTGGTTTTCATGTGCACGATTTCATTCAGGAACAAACACACAAGTCCTAAACACCAGTGTGCAGCTCCCGACAATGTTCTCTAAAGCTTCTCCAAAATGGTCTGCATCTGGGTTATCCAAACACTTTCAGTTATCAAAAGATTCACTTTGGTAACAAGACCCTTCATCCACTATCATAATGCCGACGAACCACACAGCTAACTCAATTACCTTGTACATCGACGTGAACTTCCACTAAATCAGTAACATGATAAAACAGAATCCTCTCACCAAATCAACACAGTCTTCGGCGTACATGGATATACTTCAGTGGATCACTTCTTGACCTCGTCAAAATCCTCAACCAAAATGGTTTAGCATCAAACAACATAGCTGCTCAATTACTTCTGCCTATCCACTACCAGTTGCAGAAAGAACTCCTTTGGTAGTACACACCGAACGCTACACGCCCGTCAGACGCGTTCACTGACCAGAGAATCATTGTCTCTGACGTCAGCTGATTGTTGACGTATTATATTTATGACGAAATCACTTATGGGGACACAGAAACCAATGACGTGGCGCTATTGTTGACGTCACCGACTCCAGTTTGACCACATCCCCACTCTATTCCTGAGTCTTTGGGGATTCCTGCATGTATTTTGCAAGGGTGGCGATTTATTATCCTGGGCTATGCGACAGCTATCAACCCTTTGTCAACTCATCAGGATGCTCTCCATCATGGATTTAGCACAGATTGCTGACAAGTACATCATAATTGTAATCGGTGTAACAAGTCAATAAATAGCAAGGGAAGCTGAACCCTACAGAATAGCACTGACCTTGTTATTTTCACATGCGCATGAAGATTTGAATGGTGTGGCTAAGCACGACACTCATACCATCATATCAATGTTAAACTTCAGAGTAATAATACAGATGACCGCACTCAAAAACACCATAGCAACTGCCGTGTACAAAAAGCGAAATTCCACAAGCACATACAACTACGCACTGGGTACTAGTTTGGTTTTCATGTGCACGATTTCATTCAGGAACAAACACACAAGTCCTAAACACCAGTGTGCAGCTCCCGACAATGTTCTCTAAAGCTTCTCCAAAATGGTCTGCATCTGGGTTATCCAAACACTTTCAGTTATCAAAAGATTCACTTTGGTAACAAGACCCTTCATCCACTATCATAATGCCGACGAACCACACAACTAACTCAATTACCTTGTACATCCACGTGAACTTCCACTAAATCAGTAACATGATAAAACAGAATCCTCTCACCAAATCAACACAGTCTTCTGCGTACATGGATATACTTCAGTGGATCACTTCTTGACCTCGTCAAAATCCTCAACCAAAATGGTTTAGCATCAAACAACATAGCTGCTCAATTACTTCTGCCTATCCACTACCAGTTGCAGAAAGAACTCCTTTGGTAGTACACACCGAACGCTACACGCCCGTCAGACGCGTTCACTGACCAGAGAATCATTGTCTCTGACGTCAGCTGATTGTTGACGTATTATATTTATGACGAAATCACTTATGGGGACACAGAAACCAATGACGTGGCGCTATTGTTGACGTCACCGACTCCAGTTTGACCACATCCCCACTCTATTCCTGAGTCTTTGGGGATTCCTGCATGTATTTTGCAAGGGTGGCGATTTATTATCCGGGGCTATGCGACAGCTATCAACCCTTTGTCAACTCATCAGGATGCTCTCCATCATGGATTTAGCACAGATTGCTGACAAGTACATCATAATTGTAATCGGTGTAACAAGTCAATAAATAGCAAGGGAAGCTGAACCCTACAGAATAGCACTGACCTTGTTATTTTCACATGCGCATGAAGATTTGAATGGTGTGGCTAAGCACGACACTCATACCATCATATCAATGTTAAACTTCAGAGTAATAATACAGATGACCGCACTCAAAAACACCATAGCAACTGCCGTGTACAAAACGCGAAATTCCACAAGCACATACAACTACGCACTGGGTACTAGTTTGGTTTTCATGTGCACGATTTCATTCAGGAACAAACACACAAGTCCTAAACACCAGTGTGCAGCTCCCGACAATGTTCTCTAAAGCTTCTCCAAAATGGTCTGCATCTGGGTTATCCAAACACTTTCAGTTATCAAAAGATTCACTTTGGTAACAAGACCCTTCATCCACTATCATAATGCCGACGAACCACACAACTAACTCAATTACCTTGTACATCCACGTGAACTTCCACTAAATCAGTAACATGATAAAACAGAATCCTCTCACCAAATCAACACAGTCTTCGGCGTACATGGATATACTTCAGTGGATCACTTCTTGACCTCGTCAAAATCCTCAACCAAAATGGTTTAGCATCAAACAACATAGCTGCTCAATTACTTCTGCCTATCCACTACCAGTTGCAGAAAGAACTCCTTTGGTAGTACACACCGAACGCTACACGCCCGTCAGACGCGTTCACTGACCAGAGAATCATTGTCTCTGACGTCAGCTGATTGTTGACGTATTATATTTATGACGAAATCACTTATGGGGATACAGAAACCAATGACGTGGTGCTATTGTTGACGTCACCGACTCCAGTTTGACCACATCCCCACTCGATTCCTGAGTCTTTGGGGATTCCTGCATGTATTTTGCAAGGGTGGGCTGTGCGACAGCTATCAACCCTTTGTCAACTCATCAGGATGCTCTCCATCATGGATTTAGCACAGATTGCTGACAAGTACATCATAATTGTAATCGGTATAACAAGTCAATAAATAGCAAGGGAAGCTGAACCCTACAGAATAGCACTGACCTTGTTATTTTCACATGCGCATGAACATTTGAATGGTGTGGCTAAGCACGACACTCATACCATCATATCAATGTTAAACTTCAGAGTAATAATACACATGACCGCACTCAAAAACACCATAGCAACTGCCGTGTACAAAACGCGAAATTCCACAAGCACATACAACTACGCACTGGGTACTAGTTTGGTTTTCATGTGCACGATTTCATTTAGGAACAAACACACAAGTCCTAAACACCAGTGTGCAGCTCCCGACAATGTTCTCTCAAGCTTCTCCAAAATGGTCTGCATCTGGGTTATCCAAACACTTTCAGTTATCAAAAGATTCACTTTGGTAACAAGACCCTTCATCCACTATCATAATGCCGACGAACCACACAACTAACTCAATTACCTTGTACATCCACGTGAACTTCCACTAAATCAGTAACATGATAAAACAGAATCCTCTCACCAAATCAACACAGTCTTCGGCGTACATGGATATACTTCAGTGGATCACTTCTTGACCTCGTCAAAATCCTCAACCAAAATGGTTTAGCATCAAACAACATAGCTGCTCAATTACTTCTGCCTATCCACTACCAGTTGCAGAAAGAACTCCTTTGGTAGTACACACCGAACGCTACACGCCCGTCAGACGCGTTCACTGACCAGAGAATCATTGTCTCTGACGTCAGCTGATTGTTGACGTATTATATTTATGACGAAATCACTTATGGGGATACAGAAACCAATGACGTGGTGCTATTGTTGACGTCACCGACTCCAGTTTGACCACATCCCCACTCTATTCCTGAGTCTTTGGGGATTCCTGCATGTATTTTGCAAGGGTGGGCTGTGCGACAGCTATCAACCCTTTGTCAACTCATCAGGATGCTCTCCATCATGGATTTAGCACAGATTGCTGACAAGTACATCATAATTGTAATCGGTATAACAAGTCAATAAATAGCAAGGGAAGCTGAACCCTACAGAATAGCACTGACCTTGTTATTTTCACATGCGCATGAACATTTGAATGGTGTGGCTAAGCACGACACTCATACCATCATATCAATGTTAAACTTCAGAGTAATAATACACATGACCGCACTCAAAAACACCATAGCAACTGCCGTGTACAAAACGCGAAATTCCACAAGCACATACAACTACGCACTGGGTACTAGTTTGGTTTTCATGTGCACGATTTCATTTAGGAACAAACACACAAGTCCTAAACACCAGTGTGCAGCTCCCGACAATGTTCTCTAAAGCTTCTCCAAAATGGTCTGCATCTGGGTTATCCAAACACTTTCAGTTATCAAAAGATTCACTTTGGTAACAAGACCCTTCATCCACTATCATAATGCCGACGAACCACACAACTAACTCAATTACCTTGTACATCCACGTGAACTTCCACTAAATCAGTAACATGATAAAACAGAATCCTCTCACCAAATCAACACAGTCTTCGGCGTACATGGATATACTTCAGTGGATCACTTCTTGACCTCGTCAAAATCCTCAACCAAAATGGTTTAGCATCAAACAACATAGCTGCTCAATTACTTCTGCCTATCCACTACCAGTTGCAGAAAGAACTCCTTTGGTAGTACACACCGAACGCTACACGCCCGTCAGACGCGTTCACTGACCAGAGAATCATTGTCTCTGACGTCAGCTGATTGTTGACGTATTATATTTATGACGAAATCACTTATGGGGACACAGAAACCAATGACGTGGTGCTATTGTTGACGTCACCGACTCCAGTTTGACCACATCCCCACTCTATTCCTGAGTCTTTGGGGATTCCTGCATGTATTTTGCAAGGGTGGCGATTTATTATCCGGGGCTGTGCGACAGCTATCAACCCTTTGTCAACTCATCAGGATGCTCTCCATCATGGATTTAGCACAGATTGCTGACAAGTACATCATAATTGTAATCGGTGTAACAAGTCAATAAATAGCAAGGGAAGCTGAACCCTACAGAATAGCACTGACCTTGTTATTTTCACATGCGCATGAAGATTTGAATGGTGTGGCTAAGCACGACACTCATACCATCATATCAATGTTAAACTTCAGAGTAATAATACAGATGACCGCACTCAAAAACACCATAGCAACTGCCGTGTACAAAACGCGAAATTCCACAAGCACATACAACTACGCACTGGGTACTAGTTTGGTTTTCATGTGCACGATTTCATTCAGGAACAAACACACAAGTCCTAAACACCAGTGTGCAGCTCCCGACAATGTTCTCTAAAGCTTCTCCAAAATGGTCTGCATCTGGGTTATCCAAACACTTTCAGTTATCAAAAGATTCACTTTGGTAACAAGACCCTTCATCCACTATCATAATGCCGACGAACCACACAACTAACTCAATTACCTTGTACATCCACGTGAACTTCCACTAAATCAGTAACATGATAAAACAGAATCCTCTCACCAAATCAACACAGTCTTCGGCGTACATGGATATACTTCAGTGGATCACTTCTTGACCTCGTCAAAATCCTCAACCAAAATGGTTTAGCATCAAACAACATAGCTGCTCAATTACTTCTGCCTATCCACTACCAGTTGCAGAAAGAACTCCTTTGGTAGTACACACCGAACGCTACACGCCCGTCAGACGCGTTCACTGACCAGAGAATCATTGTCTCTGACGTCAGCTGATTGTTGACGTATTATATTTATGACGAAATCACTTATGGGGATACAGAAACCAATGACGTGGTGCTATTGTTGACGTCACCGACTCCAGTTTGACCACATCCCCACTCTATTCCTGAGTCTTTGGGGATTCCTGCATGTATTTTGCAAGGGTGGGCTGTGCGACAGCTATCAACCCTTTGTCAACTCATCAGGATGCTCTCCATCATGGATTTAGCACAGATTGCTGACAAGTACATCATAATTGTAATCGGTATAACAAGTCAATAAATAGCAAGGGAAGCTGAACCCTACAGAATAGCACTGACCTTGTTATTTTCACATGCGCATGAACATTTGAATGGTGTGGCTAAGCACGACACTCATACCATCATATCAATGTTAAACTTCAGAGTAATAATACACATGACCGCACTCAAAAACACCATAGCAACTGCCGTGTACAAAACGCGAAATTCCACAAGCACATACAACTACGCACTGGGTACTAGTTTGGTTTTCATGTGCACGATTTCATTTAGGAACAAACACACAAGTCCTAAACACCAGTGTGCAGCTCCCGACAATGTTCTCTCAAGCTTCTCCAAAATGGTCTGCATCTGGGTTATCCAAACACTTTCAGTTATCAAAAGATTCACTTTGGTAACAAGACCCTTCATCCACTATCATAATGCCGACGAACCACACAACTAACTCAATTACCTTGTACATCCACGTGAACTTCCACTAAATCAGTAACATGATAAAACAGAATCCTCTCACCAAATCAACACAGTCTTCGGCGTACATGGATATACTTCAGTGGATCACTTCTTGACCTCGTCAAAATCCTCAACCAAAATGGTTTAGCATCAAACAACATAGCTGCTCAATTACTTCTGCCTATCCACTACCAGTTGCAGAAAGAACTCCTTTGGTAGTACACACCGAACGCTACACGCCCGTCAGACGCGTTCACTGACCAGAGAATCATTGTCTCTGACGTCAGCTGATTGTTGACGTATTATATTTATGACGAAATCACTTATGGGGATACAGAAACCAATGACGTGGTGCTATTGTTGACGTCACCGACTCCAGTTTGACCACATCCCCACTCTATTCCTGAGTCTTTGGGGATTCCTGCATGTATTTTGCAAGGGTGGGCTGTGCGACAGCTATCAACCCTTTGTCAACTCATCAGGATGCTCTCCATCATGGATTTAGCACAGATTGCTGACAAGTACATCATAATTGTAATCGGTATAACAAGTCAATAAATAGCAAGGGAAGCTGAACCCTACAGAATAGCACTGACCTTGTTATTTTCACATGCGCATGAACATTTGAATGGTGTGGCTAAGCACGACACTCATACCATCATATCAATGTTAAACTTCAGAGTAATAATACACATGACCGCACTCAAAAACACCATAGCAACTGCCGTGTACAAAACGCGAAATTCCACAAGCACATACAACTACGCACTGGGTACTAGTTTGGTTTTCATGTGCACGATTTCATTTAGGAACAAACACACAAGTCCTAAACACCAGTGTGCAGCTCCCGACAATGTTCTCTAAAGCTTCTCCAAAATGGTCTGCATCTGGGTTATCCAAACACTTTCAGTTATCAAAAGATTCACTTTGGTAACAAGACCCTTCATCCACTATCATAATGCCGACGAACCACACAACTAACTCAATTACCTTGTACATCCACGTGAACTTCCACTAAATCAGTAACATGATAAAACAGAATCCTCTCACCAAATCAACACAGTCTTCGGCGTACATGGATATACTTCAGTGGATCACTTCTTGACCTCGTCAAAATCCTCAACCAAAATGGTTTAGCATCAAACAACATAGCTGCTCAATTACTTCTGCCTATCCACTACCAGTTGCAGAAAGAACTCCTTTGGTAGTACACACCGAACGCTACACGCCCGTCAGACGCGTTCACTGACCAGAGAATCATTGTCTCTGACGTCAGCTGATTGTTGACGTATTATATTTATGACGAAATCACTTATGGGGACACAGAAACCAATGACGTGGTGCTATTGTTGACGTCACCGACTCCAGTTTGACCACATCCCCACTCTATTCCTGAGTCTTTGGGGATTCCTGCATGTATTTTGCAAGGGTGGCGATTTATTATCCGGGGCTGTGCGACAGCTATCAACCCTTTGTCAACTCATCAGGATGCTCTCCATCATGGATTTAGCACAGATTGCTGACAAGTACATCATAATTGTAATCGGTGTAACAAGTCAATAAATAGCAAGGGAAGCTGAACCCCACAGAATAGCACTGACCTTGTTATTTTCACATGCGCATGAACATTTGAATGGTGTGGCTAAGCACGACACTCATACCATCATATCAATGTTAAACTTCAGAGTAATAATACAGATGACCGCACTCAAAAACACCATAGCAACTGCCGTGTACAAAACGCGAAATTCCACAAGCACATACAACTACGCACTGGGTACTAGTTTGGTTTTCATGTGCACGATTTCATTCAGGAACAAACACACAAGTCCTAAACACCAGTGTGCAGCTCCCGACAATGTTCTCTAAAGCTTCTCCAAAATGGTCTGCATCTGGGTTATCCAAACACTTTCAGTTATCAAAAGATTCACTTTGGTAACAAGACCCTTCATCCACTATCATAATGCCGACGAACCACACAACTAGCTCAATTACCTTGTACATCCACGTGAACTTCCACTAAATCAGTAACATGATAAAACAGAATCCTCTCACCAAATCAACACAGTCTTCGGCGTACATGGATATACTTCAGTGGATCACTTCTTGACCTCGTCAAAATCCTCAACCAAAATGGTTTAGCATCAAACAACATAGCTGCTCAATTACTTCTGCCTATCCACTACCAGTTGCAGAAAGAACTCCTTTGGTAGTACACACCGAACGCTACACGCCCGTCAGACGCGTTCACTGACTAGAGAATCATTGTCTCTGACGTCAGCTGATTGTTGACGTATTATATTTATGACGAAATCACTTATGGGGACACAGAAACCAATGACGTGGCGCTATTGTTGACGTCACCGACTCCAGTTTGACCACATCCCCACTCTATTCCTGAGTCTTTGGGGATTCCTGCATGTATTTTGCAAGGGTGGCGATTTATTATCCGGGGCTGTGCGACAGCTATCAACCCTTTGTCAACTCATCAGGATGCTCTCCATCATGGATTTAGCACAGATTGCTGACAAGTACATCATAATTGTAATCGGTGTAACAAGTCAATAAATAGCAAGGGAAGCTGAACCCTACAGAATAGCACTGACCTTGTTATTTTCACATGCGCATGAAGATTTGAATGGTGTGGCTAAGCACGACACTCATACCATCATATCAATGTTAAACTTCAGACTAATAATACAGATGACCGCACTCAAAAACACCATAGCAACTGCCGTGTACAAAACGCGAAATTCCACAAGCACATACAACTACGCACTGGGTACTAGTTTGGTTTTCATGTGCACGATTTCATTCAGGAACAAACACACAAGTCCTAAACACCAGTGTGCAGCTGACGACAATGTTCTCTAAAGCTTCTCCAAAATGGTCTGCATCTGGGTTATCCAAACACTTTCAGTTATCAAAAGATTCACTTTGGTAACAAGACCCTTCATCCACTATCATAATGCCGACGAACCACACAACTAACTCAATTACCTTGTACATCCACGTGAACTTCCACTAAATCAGTAACATGATAAAACAGAATCCTCTCACCAAATCAACACAGTCTTCGGCGTACATGGATATACTTCAGTGGATCACTTCTTGACCTCGTCAAAATCCTCAACCAAAATGGTTTAGCATCAAACAACATAGCTGCTCAATTACTTCTGCCTATCCACTACCAGTTGCAGAAAGAACTCCTTTGGTAGTACACACCGAACGCTACACGCACGTCAGACGCGTTCACTGACCAGAGAATCATTGTCTCTGACGTCAGCTGATTGTTGACGTATTATATTTATGACGAAATCACTTATGGGGACACAGAAACCAATGACGTGGCGCTATTGTTGACGTCACCGACTCCAGTTTGACCACATCCCCACTCTATTCCTTAGTTTTTGGGGATTCCTGCATGTATTTTGCAAGGGTGGCGATTTATTATCCGGGGCTATGCGACAGCTATCAACCCTTTGTCAACTCATCAGGATGCTCTCCATCATGGATTTAGCACAGATTGCTGACAAGTACATCATAATTGTAATCGGTGTAACAAGTCAATAAATAGCAAGGGAAGCTGAACCCTACAGAATAGCACTGACCTTGTTATTTTCACATGCGCATGAAGATTTGAATGGTGTGGCTAAGCACGACACTCATACCATCATATCAATGTTAAACTTCAGAGTAATAATACAGATGACCGCACTCAAAAACACCATAGCAACTGCCGTGTACAAAACGCGAAATTCCACAAGCACATACAACTACGCACTGGGTACTAGTTTGGTTTTCATGTGCACGATTTCATTCAGGAACAAACACACAAGTCCTAAACACCAGTGTGCAGCTCCCGACAATGTTCTCTAAAGCTTCTCCAAAATGGTCTGCATCTGGGTTATCCAAACACTTTCAGTTATCAAAAGATTCACTTTGGTAACAAGACCATTCATCCACTATCATAATGCCGACGAACCACACAACTAACTCAATTACCTTGTACATCCACGTGAACTTCCACTAAATCAGTAACATGATAAAACAGAATCCTCTCACCAAATCAACACAGTCTTCGGCGTACATGGATATACTTCAGTGGATCACTTCTTGACCTCGTCAAAATCCTCAACCAAAATGGTTTAGCATCAAACAACATAGCTGCTCAATTACTTCTGCCTATCCACTACCAGTTGCAGAAAGAACTCCTTTGGTAGTACACACCGAACGCTACACGCCCGTCAGACGCGTTCACTGACCAGAGAATCATTGTCTCTGACGTCAGCTGATTGTTGACGTATTATATTTATGACGAAATCACTTATGGGGACACAGAAACCAATGACGTGGCGCTATTGTTGACGTCACCGACTCCAGTTTGACCACATCCCCACTCTATTCCTGAGTCTTTGGGGATTCCTGCATGTATTTTGCAAGGGTGGCCATTTATTATCCGGGGCTATGCGACAGCTATCAACCCTTTGTCAACTCATCAGGATGCTCTCCATCATGGATTTAGCACAGATTGCTGACAAGTACATCATAATTGTAATCGGTGTAACAAGTCAATAAATAGCAAGGGAAGCTGAACCCTACAGAATAGCACTGACCTTGTTATTTTCACATGCGCATGAAGATTTGAATGGTGTGGCCAAGCACGACACTCATACCATCATATCAATGTTAAACTTCAGAGTAATAATACACATGACCGCAATCAAAAACACCATAGCAACTGCCGTGTACAAAACGCGAAATTCCACAAGCACATACAACTACGCACTGGGTACTAGTTTGGTTTTCATGTGCACGATTTCATTCAGGAACAAACACACAAGTCCTAAACACCAGTGTGCAGCTCCCGACAATGTTCTCTAAAGCTTCTCCAAAATGGTCTGCATCTGGGTTATCCAAACACTTTCAGTTATCAAAAGATTCACTTTGGTAACAAGACCCTTCATCCACTATCATAATGCCGACGAACCACACAACTAACTCAATTACCTTGTACATCGACGTGAACTTCCACTAAATCAGTAACATGATAAAACAGAATCCTCTCACCAAATCAACACAGTCTTCGGCGTACATGGATATACTTCAGTGGATCACTTCTTGACCTCGTCAAAATCCTCAACCAAAATGGTTTAGCATCAAACAACATAGCTGCTCAATTACTTCTGCCTATCCACTACCAGTTGCAGAAAGAACTCCTTTGGTAGTACACACCGAACGCTACACGCACGTCAGACGCGTTCACTGACCAGAGAATCATTGTCTCTGACGTCAGCTGATTGTTGACGTATTATATTTATGACGAAATCACTTATGGGGACACAGAAACCAATGACGTGGCGCTATTGTTGACGTCACCGACTCCAGTTTGACCACATCCCCACTCTATTCCTGAGTCTTTGGGGATTCCTGCATGTATTTTGCAAGGGTGGCGATTTATTATCCGGGGCTATGCGACAGCTATCAACCCTTTGTCAACTCATCAGGATGCTCTCCATCATGGATTTAGCACAGATTGCTGACAAGTACATCATAATTGTAATCGGTGTAACAAGTCAATAAATAGCAAGGGAAGCTGAACCCTACAGAATAGCACTGACCTTGTTATTTTCACATGCGCATGAAGATTTGAATGGTGTGGCTAAGCACGACACTCATACCATCATATCAATGTTAAACTTCAGAGTAATAATACAGATGACCGCACTCAAAAACACCATAGCAACTGCCGTGTACAAAACGCGAAATTCCACAAGCACATACAACTACGCACTGGGTACTAGTTTGGTTTTCATGTGCACGATTTCATTCAGGAACAAACACACAAGTCCTAAACACCAGTGTGCAGCTCCCGACAATGTTCTCTAAAGCTTCTCCAAAATGGTCTGCATCTGGGTTATCCAAACACTTTCAGTTATCAAAAGATTCACTTTGGTAACAAGACCCTTCATCCACTATCATAATGCCGACGAACCACACAACTAACTCAATTACCTTGTACATCGACGTGAACTTCCACTAAATCAGTAACATGATAAAACAGAATCCTCTCACCAAATCAACACAGTCTTCGGCGTACATGGATATACTTCAGTGGATCACTTCTTGACCTCGTCAAAATCCTCAACCAAAATGGTTTAGCATCAAACAACATAGCTGCTCAATTACTTCTGCCTATCCACTACCAGTTGCAGAAAGAACTCCTTTGGTAGTACACACCGAACGCTACACGCACGTCAGACGCGTTCACTGACCAGAGAATCATTGTCTCTGACGTCAGCTGATTGTTGACGTATTATATTTATGACGAAATCACTTATGGGGACACAGAAACCAATGACGTGGCGCTATTGTTGACGTCACCGACTCCAGTTTGACCACATCCCCACTCTATTCCTGAGTCTTTGGGGATTCCTGCATGTATTTTGCAAGGGTGGCCATTTATTATCCGGGGCTATGCGACAGCTATCAACCCTTTGTCAACTCATCAGGATGCTCTCCATCATGGATTTAGCACAGATTGCTGACAAGTACATCATAATTGTAATCGGTGTAACAAGTCAATAAATAGCAAGGGAAGCTGAACCCTACAGAATAGCACTGACCTTGTTATTTTCACATGCGCATGAAGATTTGAATGGTGTGGCTAAGCACGACACTCATACCATCATATCAATGTTAAACTTCAGAGTAATAATACAGATGACCGCACTCAAAAACACCATAGCAACTGCCGTGTACAAAACGCGAAATTCCACAAGCACATACAACTACGCACTGGGTACTAGTTTGGTTTTCATGTGCACGATTTCATTCAGGAACAAACACACAAGTCCTAAACACCAGTGTGCAGCTCCCGACAATGTTCTCTAAAGCTTCTCCAAAATGGTCTGCATCTGGGTTATCCAAACACTTTCAGTTATCAAAAGATTCACTTTGGTAACAAGACCCTTCATCCACTATCATAATGCCGACGAACCACACAACTAACTCAATTACCTTGTACATCCACGTGAACTTCCACTAAATCAGTAACATGATAAAACAGAATCCTCTCACCAAATCAACACAGTCTTCTGCGTACATGGATATACTTCAGTGGATCACTTCTTGACCTCGTCAAAATCCTCAACCAAAATGGTTTAGCATCAAACAACATAGCTGCTCAATTACTTCTGCCTATCCACTACCAGTTGCAGAAAGAACTCCTTTGGTAGTACACACCGAACGCTACACGCCCGTCAGACGCGTTCACTGACCAGAGAATCATTGTCTCTGACGTCAGCTGATTGTTGACGTATTATATTTATGACGAAATCACTTATGGGGACACAGAAACCAATGACGTGGTGCTATTGTTGACGTCACCGACTCCAGTTTGACCACATCCCCACTCTATTCCTGAGTCTTTGGGGATTCCTGCATGTATTTTGCAAGGGTGGCGATTTATTATCCGGGGCTATGCGACAGCTATCAACCCTTTGTCAACTCATCAGGATGCTCTCCATCATGGATTTAGCACAGATTGCTGACAAGTACATCATAATTGTAATCGGTGTAACAAGTCAATAAATAGCAAGGGAAGCTGAACCCTACAGAATAGCACTGACCTTGTTATTTTCACATGCGCATGAAGATTTGAATGGTGTGGCCAAGCACGACACTCATACCATCATATCAATGTTAAACTTCAGAGTAATAATACACATGACCGCACTCAAAAACACCATAGCAACTGCCGTGTACAAAACGCGAAATTCCACAAGCACATACAACTACGCACTGGGTACTAGTTTGGTTTTCATGTGCACGATTTCATTCAGGAACAAACACACAAGTCCTAAACACCAGTGTGCAGCTCCCGACAATGTTCTCTAAAGCTTCTCCAAAATGGTCTGCATCTGGGTTATCCAAACACTTTCAGTTATCAAAAGATTCACTTTGGTAACAAGACCATTCATCCACTATCATAATGCCGACGAACCACACAACTAACTCAATTACCTTGTACATCCACGTGAACTTCCACTAAATCAGTAACATGATAAAACAGAATCCTCTCACCAAATCAACACAGTCTTCTGCGTACATGGATATACTTCAGTGGATCACTTCTTGACCTCGTCAAAATCCTCAACCAAAATGGTTTAGCATCAAACAACATAGCTGCTCAATTACTTCTGCCTATCCACTACCAGTTGCAGAAAGAACTCCTTTGGTAGTACACACCGAACGCTACACGCCCGTCAGACGCGTTCACTGACCAGAGAATCATTGTCTCTGACGTCAGCTGATTGTTGACGTATTATATTTATGACGAAATCACTTATGGGGACACAGAAACCAATGACGTGGTGCTATTGTTGACGTCACCGACTCCAGTTTGACCACATCCCCACTCTATTCCTGAGTCTTTGGGGATTCCTGCATGTATTTTGCAAGGGTGGCGATTTATTATCCGGGGCTGTGCGACAGCTATCAACCCTTTGTCAACTCATCAGGATGCTCTCCATCATGGATTTAGCACAGATTGCTGACAAGTACATCATAATTGTAATCGGTGTAACAAGTCAATAAATAGCAAGGGAAGCTGAACCCCACAGAATAGCACTGACCTTGTTATTTTCACATGCGCATGAACATTTGAATGGTGTGGCTAAGCACGACACTCATACCATCATATCAATGTTAAACTTCAGAGTAATAATACAGATGACCGCACTCAAAAACACCATAGCAACTGCCGTGTACAAAACGCGAAATTCCACAAGCACATACAACTACGCACTGGGTACTAGTTTGGTTTTCATGTGCACGATTTCATTCAGGAACAAACACACAAGTCCTAAACACCAGTGTGCAGCTCCCGACAATGTTCTCTAAAGCTTCTCCAAAATGGTCTGCATCTGGGTTATCCAAACACTTTCAGTTATCAAAAGATTCACTTTGGTAACAAGACCCTTCATCCACTATCATAATGCCGACGAACCACACAACTAGCTCAATTACCTTGTACATCCACGTGAACTTCCACTAAATCAGTAACATGATAAAACAGAATCCTCTCACCAAATCAACACAGTCTTCGGCGTACATGGATATACTTCAGTGGATCACTTCTTGACCTCGTCAAAATCCTCAACCAAAATGGTTTAGCATCAAACAACATAGCTGCTCAATTACTTCTGCCTATCCACTACCAGTTGCAGAAAGAACTCCTTTGGTAGTACACACCGAACGCTACACGCCCGTCAGACGCGTTCACTGACCAGAGAATCATTGTCTCTGACGTCAGCTGATTGTTGACGTATTATATTTATGACGAAATCACTTATGGGGACACAGAAACCAATGACGTGGTGCTATTGTTGACGTCACCGACTCCAGTTTGACCACATCCCCACTCTATTCCTGAGTCTTTGGGGATTCCTGCATGTATTTTGCAAGGGTGGCGATTTATTATCCGGGGCTGTGCGACAGCTATCAACCCTTTGTCAACTCATCAGGATGCTCTCCATCATGGATTTAGCACAGATTGCTGACAAGTACATCATAATTGTAATCGGTGTAACAAGTCAATAAATAGCAAGGGAAGCTGAACCCCACAGAATAGCACTGACCTTGTTATTTTCACATGCGCATGAACATTTGAATGGTGTGGCTAAGCACGACACTCATACCATCATATCAATGTTAAACTTCAGAGTAATAATACAGATGACCGCACTCAAAAACACCATAGCAACTGCCGTGTACAAAACGCGAAATTCCACAAGCACATACAACTACGCACTGGGTACTAGTTTGGTTTTCATGTGCACGATTTCATTCAGGAACAAACACACAAGTCCTAAACACCAGTGTGCAGCTCCCGACAATGTTCTCTAAAGCTTCTCCAAAATGGTCTGCATCTGGGTTATCCAAACACTTTCAGTTATCAAAAGATTCACTTTGGTAACAAGACCCTTCATCCACTATCATAATGCCGACGAACCACACAACTAGCTCAATTACCTTGTACATCCACGTGAACTTCCACTAAATCAGTAACATGATAAAACAGAATCCTCTCACCAAATCAACACAGTCTTCGGCGTACATGGATATACTTCAGTGGATCACTTCTTGACCTCGTCAAAATCCTCAACCAAAATGGTTTAGCATCAAACAACATAGCTGCTCAATTACTTCTGCCTATCCACTACCAGTTGCAGAAAGAACTCCTTTGGTAGTACACACCGAACGCTACACGCCCGTCAGACGCGTTCACTGACCAGAGAATCATTGTCTCTAACGTCAGCTGATTGTTGACGTATTATATTTATGACGAAATCACTTATGGGGACACAGAAACCAATGACGTGGTGCTATTGTTGACGTCACCGACTCCAGTTTGACCACATCCCCACTCTATTCCTGAGTCTTTGGGGATTCCTGCATGTATTTTGCAAGGGTGGCGATTTATTATCCGGGGCTGTGCGACAGCTATCAACCCTTTGTCAACTCATCAGGATGCTCTCCATCATGGATTTAGCACAGATTGCTGACAAGTACATCATAATTGTAATCGGTGTAACAAGTCAATAAATAGCAAGGGAAGCTGAACCCCACAGAATAGCACTGACCTTGTTATTTTCACATGCGCATGAACATTTGAATGGTGTGGCTAAGCACGACACTCATACCATCATATCAATGTTAAACTTCAGAGTAATAATACAGATGACCGCACTCAAAAACACCATAGCAACTGCCGTGTACAAAACGCGAAATTCCACAAGCACATACAACTACGCACTGGGTACTAGTTTGGTTTTCATGTGCACGATTTCATTCAGGAACAAACACACAAGTCCTAAACACCAGTGTGCAGCTCCCGACAATGTTCTCTAAAGCTTCTCCAAAATGGTCTGCATCTGGGTTATCCAAACACTTTCAGTTATCAAAAGATTCACTTTGGTAACAAGACCCTTCATCCACTATCATAATGCCGACGAACCACACAACTAGCTCAATTACCTTGTACATCCACGTGAACTTCCACTAAATCAGTAACATGATAAAACAGAATCCTCTCACCAAATCAACACAGTCTTCGGCGTACATGGATATACTTCAGTGGATCACTTCTTGACCTCGTCAAAATCCTCAACCAAAATGGTTTAGCATCAAACAACATAGCTGCTCAATTACTTCTGCCTATCCACTACCAGTTGCAGAAAGAACTCCTTTGGTAGTACACACCGAACGCTACACGCCCGTCAGACGCGTTCACTGACCAGAGAATCATTGTCTCTGACGTCAGCTGATTGTTGACGTATTATATTTATGACGAAATCACTTATGGGGACACAGAAACCAATGACGTGGCGCTATTGTTGACGTCACCGACTCCAGTTTGACCACATCCCCACTCTATTCCTGAGTCTTTGGGGATTCCTGCATGTATTTTGCAAGGGTGGCGATTTATTATCCGGGGCTGTGCGACAGCTATCAACCCTTTGTCAACTCATCAGGATGTTCTGCAACATGGATTTAGCACAGATTGCTGACAAGTACATCATAATTGTAATCGGTGTAACAAGTCAATAAATAGCAAGGGAAGCTGAACCCTACAGAATAGCACTGACCTTGTTATTTTCACATGGACATGAAGATTTGAATGGTGTGGCTAAGCACGACACTCATACCATCATATCAATGTTAAACTTCAGAGTAATAATACACATGACCGCACTCAAAAACACCATAGCAACTGCCGTGTACAAAACGCGAAATTCCACAAGCACATACAACTACGCACTGGGTACTAGTTTGGTTTTCATGTGCACGATTTCATTCAGGAACAAACACACAAGTCCTAAACACCAGTGTGCAGCTCCCGACAATGTTCTCTAAAGCTTCTCCAAAATGGTCTGCATCTGGGTTATCCAAACACTTTCAGTTATCAAAAGATTCACTTTGGTAACAAGACCCTTCATCCACTATCATAATGCCGACGAACCACACAACTAGCTCAATTACCTTGTACATCCACGTGAACTTCCACTAAATCAGTAACATGATAAAACAGAATCCTCTCACCAAATCAACACAGTCTTCGGCGTACATGGATATACTTCAGTGGATCACTTCTTGACCTCGTCAAAATCCTCAACCAAAATGGTTTAGCATCAAACAACATAGCTGCTCAATTACTTCTGCCTATCCACTACCAGTTGCAGAAAGAACTCCTTTGGTAGTACACACCGAACGCTACACGCCCGTCAGACGCGTTCACTGACCAGAGAATCATTGTCTCTGACGTCAGCTGATTGTTGACGTATTATATTTATGACGAAATCACTTATGGGGACACAGAAACCAATGACGTGGCGCTATTGTTGACGTCACCGACTCCAGTTTGACCACATCCCCACTCTATTCCTGAGTCTTTGGGGATTCCTGCATGTATTTTGCAAGGGTGGCGATTTATTATCCGGGGCTGTGCGACAGCTATCAACCCTTTGTCAACTCATCAGGATGCTCTCCATCATGGATTTAGCACAGATTGCTGACAAGTACATCATAATTGTAATCGGTGTAACAAGTCAATAAATAGCAAGGGAAGCTGAACCCCACAGAATAGCACTGACCTTGTTATTTTCACATGCGCATGAAGATTTGAATGGTGTGGCTAAGCACGACACTCATACCATCATATCAATGTTAAACTTCAGACTAATAATACAGATGACCGCACTCAAAAACACCATAGCAACTGCCGTGTACAAAACGCGAAATTCCACAAGCACATACAACTACGCACTGGGTACTAGTTTGGTTTTCATGTGCACGATTTCATTCAGGAACAAACACACAAGTCCTAAACACCAGTGTGCAGCTGACGACAATGTTCTCTAAAGCTTCTCCAAAATGGTCTGCATCTGGGTTATCCAAACACTTTCAGTTATCAAAAGATTCACTTTGGTAACAAGACCCTTCATCCACTATCATAATGCCGACGAACCACACAACTAACTCAATTACCTTGTACATCGACGTGAACTTCCACTAAATCAGTAACATGATAAAACAGAATCCTCTCACCAAATCAACACAGTCTTCGGCGTACATGGATATACTTCAGTGGATCACTTCTTGACCTCGTCAAAATCCTCAACCAAAATGGTTTAGCATCAAACAACATAGCTGCTCAATTACTTCTGCCTATCCACTACCAGTTGCAGAAAGAACTCCTTTGGTAGTACACACCGAACGCTACACGCACGTCAGACGCGTTCACTGACCAGAGAATCATTGTCTCTGACGTCAGCTGATTGTTGACGTATTATATTTATGACGAAATCACTTATGGGGACACAGAAACCAATGACGTGGCGCTATTGTTGACGTCACCGACTCCAGTTTGACCACATCCCCACTCTATTCCTTAGTCTTTGGGGATTCCTGCATGTATTTTGCAAGGGTGGCCATTTATTATCCGGGGCTATGCGACAGCTATCAACCCTTTGTCAACTCATCAGGATGCTCTCCATCATGGATTTAGCACAGATTGCTGACAAGTACATCATAATTGTAATCGGTGTAACAAGTCAATAAATAGCAAGGGAAGCTGAACCCTACAGAATAGCACTGACCTTGTTATTTTCACATGCGCATGAAGATTTGAATGGTGTGGCTAAGCACGACACTCATACCATCATATCAATGTTAAACTTCAGAGTAATAATACAGATGACCGCACTCAAAAACACCATAGCAACTGCCGTGTACAAAACGCGAAATTCCACAAGCACATACAACTACGCACTGGGTACTAGTTTGGTTTTCATGTGCACGATTTCATTCAGGAACAAACACACAAGTCCTAAACACCAGTGTGCAGCTCCCGACAATGTTCTCTAAAGCTTCTCCATAATGGTCTGCATCTGGGTTATCCAAACACTTTCAGTTATCAAAAGATTCACTTTGGTAACAAGACCATTCATCCACTATCATAATGCCGACGAACCACACAACTAACTCAATTACCTTGTACATCCACGTGAACTTCCACTAAATCAGTAACATGATAAAACAGAATCCTCTCACCAAATCAACACAGTCTTCGGCGTACATGGATATACTTCAGTGGATCACTTCTTGACCTCGTCAAAATCCTCAACCAAAATGGTTTAGCATCAAACAACATAGCTGCTCAATTACTTCTGCCTATCCACTACCAGTTGCAGAAAGAACTCCTTTGGTAGTACACACCGAACGCTACACGCCCGTCAGACGCGTTCACTGACCAGAGAATCATTGTGTCTGACGTCAGCTGATTGTTGACGTATTATATTTATGACGAAATCACTTATGGGGACACAGAAACCAATGACGTGGCGCTATTGTTGACGTCACCGACTCCAGTTTGACCACATCCCCACTCTATTCCTGAGTCTTTGGGGATTCCTGCATGTATTTTGCAAGGGTGGCCATTTATTATCCGGGGCTATGCGACAGCTATCAACCCTTTGTCAACTCATCAGGATGCTCTCCATCATGGATTTAGCACAGATTGCTGACAAGTACATCATAATTGTAATCGGTGTAACAAGTCAATAAATAGCAAGGGAAGCTGAACCCTACAGAATAGCACTGACCTTGTTATTTTCACATGCGCATGAAGATTTGAATGGTGTGGCCAAGCACGACACTCATACCATCATATCAATGTTAAACTTCAGAGTAATAATACACATGACCGCAATCAAAAACACCATAGCAACTGCCGTGTACAAAACGCGAAATTCCACAAGCACATACAACTACGCACTGGGTACTAGTTTGGTTTTCATGTGCACGATTTCATTCAGGAACAAACACACAAGTCCTAAACACCAGTGTGCAGCTGACGACAATGTTCTCTAAAGCTTCTCCAAAATGGTCTGCATCTGGGTTATCCAAACACTTTCAGTTATCAAAAGATTCACTTTGGTAACAAGACCCTTCATCCACTATCATAATGCCGACGAACCACACAACTAACTCAATTACCTTGTACATCCACGTGAACTTCCACTAAATCAGTAACATGATAAAACAGAATCCTCTCACCAAATCAACACAGTCTTCGGCGTACATGGATATACTTCAGTGGATCACTTCTTGACCTCGTCAAAATCCTCAACCAAAATGGTTTAGCATCAAACAACATAGCTGCTCAATTACTTCTGCCTATCCACTACCAGTTGCAGAAAGAACTCCTTTGGTAGTACACACCGAACGCTACACGCACGTCAGACGCGTTCACTGACCAGAGAATCATTGTCTCTGACGTCAGCTGATTGTTGACGTATTATATTTATGACGAAATCACTTATGGGGACACAGAAACCAATGACGTGGCGCTATTGTTGACGTCACCGACTCCAGTTTGACCACATCCCCACTCTATTCCTTAGTCTTTGGGGATTCCTGCATGTATTTTGCAAGGGTGGCCATTTATTATCCGGGGCTATGCGACAGCTATCAACCCTTTGTCAACTCATCAGGATGCTCTCCATCATGGATTTAGCACAGATTGCTGACAAGTACATCATAATTGTAATCGGTGTAACAAGTCAATAAATAGCAAGGGAAGCTGAACCCTACAGAATAGCACTGACCTTGTTATTTTCACATGCGCATGAAGATTTGAATGGTGTGGCTAAGCACGACACTCATACCATCATATCAATGTTAAACTTCAGAGTAATAATACAGATGACCGCACTCAAAAACACCATAGCAACTGCCGTGTACAAAACGCGAAATTCCACAAGCACATACAACTACGCACTGGGTACTAGTTTGGTTTTCATGTGCACGATTTCATTCAGGAACAAACACACAAGTCCTAAACACCAGTGTGCAGCTCCCGACAATGTTCTCTAAAGCTTCTCCAAAATGGTCTGCATCTGGGTTATCCAAACACTTTCAGTTATCAAAAGATTCACTTTGGTAACAAGACCCTTCATCCACTATCATAATGCCGACGAACCACACAACTAGCTCAATTACCTTGTACATCCACGTGAACTTCCACTAAATCAGTAACATGATAAAACAGAATCCTCTCACCAAATCAACACAGTCTTCGGCGTACATGGATATACTTCAGTGGATCACTTCTTGACCTCGTCAAAATCCTCAACCAAAATGGTTTAGCATCAAACAACATAGCTGCTCAATTACTTCTGCCTATCCACTACCAGTTGCAGAAAGAACTCCTTTGGTAGTACACACCGAACGCTACACGCCCGTCAGACGCGTTCACTGACCAGAGAATCATTGTCTCTGACGTCAGCTGATTGTTGACGTATTATATTTATGACGAAATCACTTATGGGGACACAGAAACCAATGACGTGGCGCTATTGTTGACGTCACCGACTCCAGTTTGACCACATCCCCACTCTATTCCTGAGTCTTTGGGGATTCCTGCATGTATTTTGCAAGGGTGGCGATTTATTATCCGGGGCTGTGCGACAGCTATCAACCCTTTGTCAACTCATCAGGATGCTCTCCATCATGGATTTAGCACAGATTGCTGACAAGTACATCATAATTGTAATCGGTGTAACAAGTCAATAAATAGCAAGGGAAGCTGAACCCCACAGAATAGCACTGACCTTGTTATTTTCACATGCGCATGAAGATTTGAATGGTGTGGCTAAGCACGACACTCATACCATCATATCAATGTTAAACTTCAGACTAATAATACAGATGACCGCACTCAAAAACACCATAGCAACTGCCGTGTACAAAACGCGAAATTCCACAAGCACATACAACTACGCACTGGGTACTAGTTTGGTTTTCATGTGCACGATTTCATTCAGGAACAAACACACAAGTCCTAAACACCAGTGTGCAGCTGACGACAATGTTCTCTAAAGCTTCTCCAAAATGGTCTGCATCTGGGTTATCCAAACACTTTCAGTTATCAAAAGATTCACTTTGGTAACAAGACCCTTCATCCACTATCATAATGCCGACGAACCACACAACTAACTCAATTACCTTGTACATCCACGTGAACTTCCACTAAATCAGTAACATGATAAAACAGAATCCTCTCACCAAATCAACACAGTCTTCGGCGTACATGGATATACTTCAGTGGATCACTTCTTGACCTCGTCAAAATCCTCAACCAAAATGGTTTAGCATCAAACAACATAGCTGCTCAATTACTTCTGCCTATCCACTACCAGTTGCAGAAAGAACTCCTTTGGTAGTACACACCGAACGCTACACGCACGTCAGACGCGTTCACTGACCAGAGAATCATTGTCTCTGACGTCAGCTGATTGTTGACGTATTATATTTATGACGAAATCACTTATGGGGACACAGAAACCAATGACGTGGCGCTATTGTTGACGTCACCGACTCCAGTTTGACCACATCCCCACTCTATTCCTTAGTCTTTGGGGATTCCTGCATGTATTTTGCAAGGGTGGCCATTTATTATCCGGGGCTATGCGACAGCTATCAACCCTTTGTCAACTCATCAGGATGCTCTCCATCATGGATTTAGCACAGATTGCTGACAAGTACATCATAATTGTAATCGGTGTAACAAGTCAATAAATAGCAAGGGAAGCTGAACCCTACAGAATAGCACTGACCTTGTTATTTTCACATGCGCATGAAGATTTGAATGGTGTGGCTAAGCACGACACTCATACCATCATATCAATGTTAAACTTCAGAGTAATAATACAGATGACCGCACTCAAAAACACCATAGCAACTGCCGTGTACAAAACGCGAAATTCCACAAGCACATACAACTACGCACTGGGTACTAGTTTGGTTTTCATGTGCACGATTTCATTCAGGAACAAACACACAAGTCCTAAACACCAGTGTGCAGCTCCCGACAATGTTCTCTAAAGCTTCTCCATAATGGTCTGCATCTGGGTTATCCAAACACTTTCAGTTATCAAAAGATTCACTTTGGTAACAAGACCATTCATCCACTATCATAATGCCGACGAACCACACAACTAACTCAATTACCTTGTACATCCACGTGAACTTCCACTAAATCAGTAACATGATAAAACAGAATCCTCTCACCAAATCAACACAGTCTTCGGCGTACATGGATATACTTCAGTGGATCACTTCTTGACCTCGTCAAAATCCTCAACCAAAATGGTTTAGCATCAAACAACATAGCTGCTCAATTACTTCTGCCTATCCACTACCAGTTGCAGAAAGAACTCCTTTGGTAGTACACACCGAACGCTACACGCCCGTCAGACGCGTTCACTGACCAGAGAATCATTGTCTCTGACGTCAGCTGATTGTTGACGTATTATATTTATGACGAAATCACTTATGGGGACACAGAAACCAATGACGTGGCGCTATTGTTGACGTCACCGACTCCAGTTTGACCACATCCCCACTCTATTCCTGAGTCTTTGGGGATTCCTGCATGTATTTTGCAAGGGTGGCCATTTATTATCCGGGGCTATGCGACAGCTATCAACCCTTTGTCAACTCATCAGGATGCTCTCCATCATGGATTTAGCACAGATTGCTGACAAGTACATCATAATTGTAATCGGTGTAACAAGTCAATAAATAGCAAGGGAAGCTGAACCCTACAGAATAGCACTGACCTTGTTATTTTCACATGCGCATGAAGATTTGAATGGTGTGGCCAAGCACGACACTCATACCATCATATCAATGTTAAACTTCAGAGTAATAATACACATGACCGCAATCAAAAACACCATAGCAACTGCCGTGTACAAAACGCGAAATTCCACAAGCACATACAACTACGCACTGGGTACTAGTTTGGTTTTCATGTGCACGATTTCATTCAGGAACAAACACACAAGTCCTAAACACCAGTGTGCAGCTGACGACAATGTTCTCTAAAGCTTCTCCAAAATGGTCTGCATCTGGGTTATCCAAACACTTTCAGTTATCAAAAGATTCACTTTGGTAACAAGACCCTTCATCCACTATCATAATGCCGACGAACCACACAACTAACTCAATTACCTTGTACATCCACGTGAACTTCCACTAAATCAGTAACATGATAAAACAGAATCCTCTCACCAAATCAACACAGTCTTCGGCGTACATGGATATACTTCAGTGGATCACTTCTTGACCTCGTCAAAATCCTCAACCAAAATGGTTTAGCATCAAACAACATAGCTGCTCAATTACTTCTGCCTATCCACTACCAGTTGCAGAAAGAACTCCTTTGGTAGTACACACCGAACGCTACACGCACGTCAGACGCGTTCACTGACCAGAGAATCATTGTCTCTGACGTCAGCTGATTGTTGACGTATTATATTTATGACGAAATCACTTATGGGGACACAGAAACCAATGACGTGGCGCTATTGTTGACGTCACCGACTCCAGTTTGACCACATCCCCACTCTATTCCTGAGTCTTTGGGGATTCCTGCATGTATTTTGCAAGGGTGGCCATTTATTATCCGGGGCTATGCGACAGCTATCAACCCTTTGTCAACTCATCAGGATGCTCTCCATCATGGATTTAGCACAGATTGCTGACAAGTACATCATAATTGTAATCGGTGTAACAAGTCAATAAATAGCAAGGGAAGCTGAACCCTACAGAATAGCACTGACCTTGTTATTTTCACATGCGCATGAAGATTTGAATGGTGTGGCTAAGCACGACACTCATACCATCATATCAATGTTAAACTTCAGAGTAATAATACACATGACCGCAATCAAAAACACCATAGCAACTGCCGTGTACAAAACGCGAAATTCCACAAGCACATACAACTACGCACTGGGTACTAGTTTGGTTTTCATGTGCACGATTTCATTCAGGAACAAACACACAAGTCCTAAACACCAGTGTGCAGCTGACGACAATGTTCTCTAAAGCTTCTCCAAAATGGTCTGCATCTGGGTTATCCAAACACTTTCAGTTATCAAAAGATTCACTTTGGTAACAAGACCCTTCATCCACTATCATAATGCCGACGAACCACACAACTAACTCAATTACCTTGTACATCCACGTGAACTTCCACTAAATCAGTAACATGATAAAACAGAATCCTCTCACCAAATCAACACAGTCTTCGGCGTACATGGATATACTTCAGTGGATCACTTCTTGACCTCGTCAAAATCCTCAACCAAAATGGTTTAGCATCAAACAACATAGCTGCTCAATTACTTCTGCCTATCCACTACCAGTTGCAGAAAGAACTCCTTTGGTAGTACACACCGAACGCTACACGCACGTCAGACGCGTTCACTGACCAGAGAATCATTGTCTCTGACGTCAGCTGATTGTTGACGTATTATATTTATGACGAAATCACTTATGGGGACACAGAAACCAATGACGTGGCGCTATTGTTGACGTCACCGACTCCAGTTTGACCACATCCCCACTCTATTCCTTAGTCTTTGGGGATTCCTGCATGTATTTTGCAAGGGTGGCCATTTATTATCCGGGGCTATGCGACAGCTATCAACCCTTTGTCAACTCATCAGGATGCTCTCCATCATGGATTTAGCACAGATTGCTGACAAGTACATCATAATTGTAATCGGTGTAACAAGTCAATAAATAGCAAGGGAAGCTGAACCCTACAGAATAGCACTGACCTTGTTATTTTCACATGCGCATGAAGATTTGAATGGTGTGGCTAAGCACGACACTCATACCATCATATCAATGTTAAACTTCAGAGTAATAATACAGATGACCGCACTCAAAAACACCATAGCAACTGCCGTGTACAAAACGCGAAATTCCACAAGCACATACAACTACGCACTGGGTACTAGTTTGGTTTTCATGTGCACGATTTCATTCAGGAACAAACACACAAGTCCTAAACACCAGTGTGCAGCTCCCGACAATGTTCTCTCAAGCTTCTCCATAATGGTCTGCATCTGGGTTATCCAAACACTTTCAGTTATCAAAAGATTCACTTTGGTAACAAGACCATTCATCCACTATCATAATGCCGACGAACCACACAACTAACTCAATTACCTTGTACATCCACGTGAACTTCCACTAAATCAGTAACATGATAAAACAGAATCCTCTCACCAAATCAACACAGTCTTCGGCGTACATGGATATACTTCAGTGGATCACTTCTTGACCTCGTCAAAATCCTCAACCAAAATGGTTTAGCATCAAACAACATAGCTGCTCAATTACTTCTGCCTATCCACTACCAGTTGCAGAAAGAACTCCTTTGGTAGTACACACCGAACGCTACACGCCCGTCAGACGCGTTCACTGACCAGAGAATCATTGTCTCTGACGTCAGCTGATTGTTGACGTATTATATTTATGACGAAATCACTTATGGGGACACAGAAACCAATGACGTGGCGCTATTGTTGACGTCACCGACTCCAGTTTGACCACATCCCCACTCTATTCCTGAGTCTTTGGGGATTCCTGCATGTATTTTGCAAGGGTGGCCATTTATTATCCGGGGCTATGCGACAGCTATCAACCCTTTGTCAACTCATCAGGATGCTCTCCATCATGGATTTAGCACAGATTGCTGACAAGTACATCATAATTGTAATCGGTGTAACAAGTCAATAAATAGCAAGGGAAGCTGAACCCTACAGAATAGCACTGACCTTGTTATTTTCACATGCGCATGAAGATTTGAATGGTGTGGCCAAGCACGACACTCATACCATCATATCAATGTTAAACTTCAGAGTAATAATACACATGACCGCAATCAAAAACACCATAGCAACTGCCATGTACAAAACGCGAAATTCCACAAGCACATACAACTACGCACTGGGTACTAGTTTGGTTTTCATGTGCACGATTTCATTCAGGAACAAACACACAAGTCCTAAACACCAGTGTGCAGCTGACGACAATGTTCTCTAAAGCTTCTCCAAAATGGTCTGCATCTGGGTTATCCAAACACTTTCAGTTATCAAAAGATTCACTTTGGCAACAAGACCCTTCATCCACTATCATAATGCCGACGAACCACACAACTAACTCAATTACCTTGTACATCCACGTGAACTTCCACTAAATCAGTAACATGATAAAACAGAATCCTCTCACCAAATCAACACAGTCTTCGGCGTACATGGATATACTTCAGTGGATCACTTCTTGACCTCGTCAAAATCCTCAACCAAAATGGTTTAGCATCAAACAACATAGCTGCTCAATTACTTCTGCCTATCCACTACCAGTTGCAGAAAGAACTCCTTTGGTAGTACACACCGAACGCTACACGCACGTCAGACGCGTTCACTGACCAGAGAATCATTGTCTCTGACGTCAGCTGATTGTTGACGTATTATATTTATGACGAAATCACTTATGGGGACACAGAAACCAATGACGTGGTGCCATTGTTGACGTCACCGACTCCAGTTTGACCACATCCCCACTCTATTCCTGAGTCTTTGGGGATTCCTGCATGTATTTTGCAAGGGTGGCGATTTATTATCCGGGGCTGTGCGACAGCTATCAACCCTTTGTCAACTCATCAGGATGCTCTCCATCATGGATTTAGCACAGATTGCTGACAAGTACATCATAATTGTAATCGGTGTAACAAGTCAATAAATAGCAAGGGAAGCTGAACCCCACAGAATAGCACTGACCTTGTTATTTTCACATGCGCATGAAGATTTGAATGGTGTGGCTAAGCACGACACTCATACCATCATATCAATGTTAAACTTCAGACTAATAATACAGATGACCGCACTCAAAAACACCATAGCAACTGCCGTGTACAAAACGCGAAATTCCACAAGCACATACAACTACGCACTGGGTACTAGTTTGGTTTTCATGTGCACGATTTCATTCAGGAACAAACACACAAGTCCTAAACACCAGTGTGCAGCTCCCGACAATGTTCTCTAAAGCTTCTCCAAAATGGTCTGCATCTGGGTTATCCAAACACTTTCAGTTATCAAAAGATTCACTTTGGTAACAAGACCCTTCATCCACTATCATAATGCCGACGAACCACACAACTAACTCAATTACCTTGTACATCGACGTGAACTTCCACTAAATCAGTAACATGATAAAACAGAATCCTCTCACCAAATCAACACAGTCTTCGGCGTACATGGATATACTTCAGTGGATCACTTCTTGACCTCGTCAAAATCCTCAACCAAAATGGTTTAGCATCAAACAACATAGCTGCTCAATTACTTCTGCCTATCCACTACCAGTTGCAGAAAGAACTCCTTTGGTAGTACACACCGAACGCTACACGCCCGTCAGACGCGTTCACTGACCAGAGAATCATTGTCTCTGACGTCAGCTGATTGTTGACGTATTATATTTATGACGAAATCACTTATGGGGACACAGAAACCAATGACGTGGTGCCATTGTTGACGTCACCGACTCCAGTTTGACCACATCCCCACTCTATTCCTGAGTCTTTGGGGATTCCTGCATGTATTTTGCAAGGGTGGCGATTTATTATCCGGGGCTGTGCGACAGCTATCAACCCTTTGTCAACTCATCAGGATGCTCTCCATCATGGATTTAGCACAGATTGCTGACAAGTACATCATAATTGTAATCGGTGTAACAAGTCAATAAATAGCAAGGGAAGCTGAACCCCACAGAATAGCACTGACCTTGTTATTTTCACATGCGCATGAAGATTTGAATGGTGTGGCTAAGCACGACACTCATACCATCATATCAATGTTAAACTTCAGACTAATAATACAGATGACCGCACTCAAAAACACCATAGCAACTGCCGTGTACAAAACGCGAAATTCCACAAGCACATACAACTACGCACTGGGTACTAGTTTGGTTTTCATGTGCACGATTTCATTCAGGAACAAACACACAAGTCCTAAACACCAGTGTGCAGCTCCCGACAATGTTCTCTAAAGCTTCTCCAAAATGGTCTGCATCTGGGTTATCCAAACACTTTCAGTTATCAAAAGATTCACTTTGGTAACAAGACCCTTCATCCACTATCATAATGCCGACGAACCACACAACTAACTCAATTACCTTGTACATCCACGTGAACTTCCACTAAATCAGTAACATGATAAAACAGAATCCTCTCACCAAATCAACACAGTCTTCGGCGTACATGGATATACTTCAGTGGATCACTTCTTGACCTCGTCAAAATCCTCAACCAAAATGGTTTAGCATCAAACAACATAGCTGCTCAATTACTTCTGCCTATCCACTACCAGTTGCAGAAAGAACTCCTTTGGTAGTACACACCGAACGCTACACGCCCGTCAGACGCGTTCACTGACCAGAGAATCATTGTCTCTGACGTCAGCTGATTGTTGACGTATTATATTTATGACGAAATCACTTATGGGGACACAGAAACCAATGACGTGGTGCCATTGTTGACGTCACCGACTCCAGTTTGACCACATCCCCACTCTATTCCTGAGTCTTTGGGGATTCCTGCATGTATTTTGCAAGGGTGGCGATTTATTATCCGGGGCTGTGCGACAGCTATCAACCCTTTGTCAACTCATCAGGATGCTCTCCATCATGGATTTAGCACAGATTGCTGACAAGTACATCATAATTGTAATCGGTGTAACAAGTCAATAAATAGCAAGGGAAGCTGAACCCCACAGAATAGCACTGACCTTGTTATTTTCACATGCGCATGAAGATTTGAATGGTGTGGCTAAGCACGACACTCATACCATCATATCAATGTTAAACTTCAGACTAATAATACAGATGACCGCACTCAAAAACACCATAGCAACTGCCGTGTACAAAACGCGAAATTCCACAAGCACATACAACTACGCACTGGGTACTAGTTTGGTTTTCATGTGCACGATTTCATTCAGGAACAAACACACAAGTCCTAAACACCAGTGTGCAGCTCCCGACAATGTTCTCTAAAGCTTCTCCAAAATGGTCTGCATCTGGGTTATCCAAACACTTTCAGTTATCAAAAGATTCACTTTGGTAACAAGACCCTTCATCCACTATCATAATGCCGACGAACCACACAACTAACTCAATTACCTTGTACATCCACGTGAACTTCCACTAAATCAGTAACATGATAAAACAGAATCCTCTCACCAAATCAACACAGTCTTCGGCGTACATGGATATACTTCAGTGGATCACTTCTTGACCTCGTCAAAATCCTCAACCAAAATGGTTTAGCATCAAACAACATAGCTGCTCAATTACTTCTGCCTATCCACTACCAGTTGCAGAAAGAACTCCTTTGGTAGTACACACCGAACGCTACACGCCCGTCAGACGCGTTCACTGACCAGAGAATCATTGTCTCTGACGTCAGCTGATTGTTGACGTATTATATTTATGACGAAATCACTTATGGGGACACAGAAACCAATGACGTGGTGCCATTGTTGACGTCACCGACTCCAGTTTGACCACATCCCCACTCTATTCCTGAGTCTTTGGGGATTCCTGCATGTATTTTGCAAGGGTGGCGATTTATTATCCGGGGCTGTGCGACAGCTATCAACCCTTTGTCAACTCATCAGGATGCTCTCCATCATGGATTTAGCACAGATTGCTGACAAGTACATCATAATTGTAATCGGTGTAACAAGTCAATAAATAGCAAGGGAAGCTGAACCCCACAGAATAGCACTGACCTTGTTATTTTCACATGCGCATGAAGATTTGAATGGTGTGGCTAAGCACGACACTCATACCATCATATCAATGTTAAACTTCAGACTAATAATACAGATGACCGCACTCAAAAACACCATAGCAACTGCCGTGTACAAAACGCGAAATTCCACAAGCACATACAACTACGCACTGGGTACTAGTTTGGTTTTCATGTGCACGATTTCATTCAGGAACAAACACACAAGTCCTAAACACCAGTGTGCAGCTCCCGACAATGTTCTCTAAAGCTTCTCCAAAATGGTCTGCATCTGGGTTATCCAAACACTTTCAGTTATCAAAAGATTCACTTTGGTAACAAGACCCTTCATCCACTATCATAATGCCGACGAACCACACAACTAACTCAATTACCTTGTACATCCACGTGAACTTCCACTAAATCAGTAACATGATAAAACAGAATCCTCTCACCAAATCAACACAGTCTTCGGCGTACATGGATATACTTCAGTGGATCACTTCTTGACCTCGTCAAAATCCTCAACCAAAATGGTTTAGCATCAAACAACATAGCTGCTCAATTACTTCTGCCTATCCACTACCAGTTGCAGAAAGAACTCCTTTGGTAGTACACACCGAACGCTACACGCCCGTCAGACGCGTTCACTGACCAGAGAATCATTGTCTCTGACGTCAGCTGATTGTTGACGTATTATATTTATGACGAAATCACTTATGGGGACACAGAAACCAATGACGTGGTGCCATTGTTGACGTCACCGACTCCAGTTTGACCACATCCCCACTCTATTCCTGAGTCTTTGGGGATTCCTGCATGTATTTTGCAAGGGTGGCGATTTATTATCCGGGGCTGTGCGACAGCTATCAACCCTTTGTCAACTCATCAGGATGCTCTCCATCATGGATTTAGCACAGATTGCTGACAAGTACATCATAATTGTAATCGGTGTAACAAGTCAATAAATAGCAAGGGAAGCTGAACCCCACAGAATAGCACTGACCTTGTTATTTTCACATGCGCATGAAGATTTGAATGGTGTGGCTAAGCACGACACTCATACCATCATATCAATGTTAAACTTCAGACTAATAATACAGATGACCGCACTCAAAAACACCATAGCAACTGCCGTGTACAAAACGCGAAATTCCACAAGCACATACAACTACGCACTGGGTACTAGTTTGGTTTTCATGTGCACGATTTCATTCAGGAACAAACACACAAGTCCTAAACACCAGTGTGCAGCTCCCGACAATGTTCTCTAAAGCTTCTCCAAAATGGTCTGCATCTGGGTTATCCAAACACTTTCAGTTATCAAAAGATTCACTTTGGTAACAAGACCCTTCATCCACTATCATAATGCCGACGAACCACACAACTAACTCAATTACCTTGTACATCCACGTGAACTTCCACTAAATCAGTAACATGATAAAACAGAATCCTCTCACCAAATCAACACAGTCTTCGGCGTACATGGATATACTTCAGTGGATCACTTCTTGACCTCGTCAAAATCCTCAACCAAAATGGTTTAGCATCAAACAACATAGCTGCTCAATTACTTCTGCCTATCCACTACCAGTTGCAGAAAGAACTCCTTTGGTAGTACACACCGAACGCTACACGCCCGTCAGACGCGTTCACTGACCAGAGAATCATTGTCTCTGACGTCAGCTGATTGTTGACGTATTATATTTATGACGAAATCACTTATGGGGACACAGAAACCAATGACGTGGCGCTATTGTTGACGTCACCGACTCCAGTTTGACCACATCCCCACTCTATTCCTGAGTCTTTGGGGATTCCTGCATGTATTTTGCAAGGGTGGCGATTTATTATCCGGGGCTATGCGACAGCTATCAACCCTTTGTCAACTCATCAGGATGCTCTCCATCATGGATTTAGCACAGATTGCTGACAAGTACATCATAATTGTAATCGGTGTAACAAGTCAATAAATAGCAAGGGAAGCTGAACCCTACAGAATAGCACTGACCTTGTTATTTTCACATGCGCATGAAGATTTGAATGGTGTGGCTAAGCACGACACTCATACCATCATATCAATGTTAAACTTCAGAGTAATAATACACATGACCGCACTCAAAAACACCATAGCAACTGCCGTGTACAAAACGCGAAATTCCACAAGCACATACAACTACGCACTGGGTACTAGTTTGGTTTTCATGTGCACGATTTCATTCAGGAACAAACACACAAGTCCTAAACACCAGTGTGCAGCTGACGACAATGTTCTCTAAAGCTTCTCCAAAATGGTCTGCATCTGGGTTATCCAAACACTTTCAGTTATCAAAAGATTCACTTTGGTAACAAGACCCTTCATCCACTATCATAATGCCGACGAACCACACAACTAACTCAATTACCTTGTACATCCACGTGAACTTCCACTAAATCAGTAACATGATAAAACAGAATCCTCTCACCAAATCAACACAGTCTTCGGCGTACATGGATATACTTCAGTGGATCACTTCTTGACCTCGTCAAAATCCTCAACCAAAATGGTTTAGCATCAAACAACATAGCTGCTCAATTACTTCTGCCTATCCACTACCAGTTGCAGAAAGAACTCCTTTGGTAGTACACACCGAACGCTACACGCCCGTCAGACGCGTTCACTGACCAGAGAATCATTGTCTCTGACGTCAGCTGATTGTTGACGTATTATATTTATGACGAAATCACTTATGGGGACACAGAAACCAATGACGTGGCGCTATTGTTGACGTCACCGACTCCAGTTTGACCACATCCCCACTCTATTCCTGAGTCTTTGGGGATTCCTGCATGTATTTTGCAAGGGTGGCGATTTATTATCCAGGGCTGTGCGACAGCTATCAACCCTTTGTCAACTCATCAGGATGCTCTCCATCATGGATTTAGCACAGATTGCTGACAAGTACATCATAATTGTAATCGGTGTAACAAGTCAATAAATAGCAAGGGAAGCTGAACCCTACAGAATAGCACTGACCTTGTTATTTTCACATGCGCATGAAGATTTGAATGGTGTGGCCAAGCACGACACTCATACCATCATATCAATGTTAAACTTCAGAGTAATAATACACATGACCGCACTCAAAAACACCATAGCAACTGCCGTGTACAAAACGCGAAATTCCACAAGCACATACAACTACGCACTGGGTACTAGTTTGGTTTTCATGTGCACGATTTCATTCAGGAACAAACACACAAGTCCTAAACACCAGTGTGCAGCTGACGACAATGTTCTCTAAAGCTTCTCCAAAATGGTCTGCATCTGGGTTATCCAAACACTTTCAGTTATCAAAAGATTCACTTTGGTAACAAGACCCTTCATCCACTATCATAATGCCGACGAACCACACAACTAACTCAATTACCTTGTACATCCACGTGAACTTCCACTAAATCAGTAACATGATAAAACAGAATCCTCTCACCAAATCAACACAGTCTTCGGCGTACATGGATATACTTCAGTGGATCACTTCTTGACCTCGTCAAAATCCTCAACCAAAATGGTTTAGCATCAAACAACATAGCTGCTCAATTACTTCTGCCTATCCACTACCAGTTGCAGAAAGAACTCCTTTGGTAGTACACACCGAACGCTACACGCCCGTCAGACGCGTTCACTGACCAGAGAATCATTGTCTCTGACGTCAGCTGATTGTTGACGTATTATATTTATGACGAAATCACTTATGGGGACACAGAAACCAATGACGTGGTGCTATTGTTGACGTCACCGACTCCAGTTTGACCACATCCCCACTCTATTCCTGAGTCTTTGGGGATTCCTGCATGTATTTTGCAAGGGTGGCGATTTATTATCCAGGGCTGTGCGACAGCTATCAACCCTTTGTCAACCCATCAGGAAGCTCTCCATCATGGATTTAGCACAGATTGCTGACAAGTACATCATAATTGTAATCGGTGTAACAAGTCAATAAATAGCAAGGGAAGCTGAACCCTACAGAATAGCACTGACCTTGTTATTTTCACATGCGCATGAAGATTTGAATGGTGTGGCCAAGCACGACACTCATACCATCATATCAATGTTAAACTTCAGAGTAATAATACAGATGACCGCACTCAAAAACACCATAGCAACTGCCGTGTACAAAACGCGAAATTCCACAAGCACATACAACCACGCACTGGGTACTAGTTTGGTTTTCATGTGCACGATTTCATTCAGGAACAAACACACAAGTCCTAAACACCAGTGTGCAGCTGACGACAATGTTCTCTAAAGCTTCTCCAAAATGGTCTGCATCTGGGTTATCCAAACACTTTCAGTTATCAAAAGATTCACTTTGGTAACAAGACCCTTCATCCACTATCATAATGCCGACGAACCACACAACTAACTCAATTACCTTGTACATCCACGTGAACTTCCACTAAATCAGTAACATGATAAAACAGAATCCTCTCACCAAATCAACACAGTCTTCGGCGTACATGGATATACTTCAGTGGATCACTTCTTGACCTCGTCAAAATCCTCAACCAAAATGGTTTAGCATCAAACAACATAGCTGCTCAATTACTTCTGCCTATCCACTACCAGTTGCAGAAAGAACTCCTTTGGTAGTACACACCGAACGCTACACGCCCGTCAGACGCGTTCACTGACCAGAGAATCATTGTCTCTGACGTCAGCTGATTGTTGACGTATTATATTTATGACGAAATCACTTATGGGGACACAGAAACCAATGACGTGGTGCTATTGTTGACGTCACCGACTCCAGTTTGACCACATCCCCACTCTATTCCTGAGTCTTTGGGGATTCCTGCATGTATTTTGCAAGGGTGGCGATTTATTATCCAGGGCTGTGCGACAGCTATCAACCCTTTGTCAACCCATCAGGAAGCTCTCCATCATGGATTTAGCACAGATTGCTGACAAGTACATCATAATTGTAATCGGTGTAACAAGTCAATAAATAGCAAGGGAAGCTGAACCCTACAGAATAGCACTGACCTTGTTATTTTCACATGCGCATGAAGATTTGAATGGTGTGGCCAAGCACGACACTCATACCATCATATCAATGTTAAACTTCAGAGTAATAATACAGATGACCGCACTCAAAAACACCATAGCAACTGCCGTGTACAAAACGCGAAATTCCACAAGCACATACAACTACGCACTGGGTACTAGTTTGGTTTTCATGTGCACGACTTCATTCAGGAACAAACACACAAGTCCTAAACACCAGTGTGCAGCTGACGACAATGTTCTCTAAAGCTTCTCCAAAATGGTCTGCATCTGGGTTATCCAAACACTTTCAGTTATCAAAAGATTCACTTTGGTAACAAGACCCTTCATCCACTATCATAATGCCGACGAACCACACAACTAACTCAATTACCTTGTACATCCACGTGAACTTCCACTAAATCAGTAACATGATAAAACAGAATCCTCTCACCAAATCAACACAGTCTTCGGCGTACATGGATATACTTCAGTGGATCACTTCTTGACCTCGTCAAAATCCTCAACCAAAATGGTTTAGCATCAAACAACATAGCTGCTCAATTACTTCTGCCTATCCACTACCAGTTGCAGAAAGAACTCCTTTGGTAGTACACACCGAACGCTACACGCCCGTCAGACGCGTTCACTGACCAGAGAATCATTGTCTCTGACGTCAGCTGATTGTTGACGTATTATATTTATGACGAAATCACTTATGGGGACACAGAAACCAATGACGTGGCGCTATTGTTGACGTCACCGACTCCAGTTTGACCACATCCCCACTCTATTCCTGAGTCTTTGGGGATTCCTGCATGTATTTTGCAAGGGTGGCGATTTATTATCCGGGGCTATGCGACAGCTATCAACCCTTTGTCAACTCATCAGGATGCTCTCCATCATGGATTTAGCACAGATTGCTGACAAGTACATCATAATTGTAATCGGTGTAACAAGTCAATAAATAGCAAGGGAAGCTGAACCCTACAGAATAGCACTGACCTTGTTATTTTCACATGCGCATGAAGATTTGAATGGTGTGGCTAAGCACGACACTCATACCATCATATCAATGTTAAACTTCAGAGTAATAATACACATGACCGCACTCAAAAACACCATAGCAACTGCCGTGTACAAAACGCGAAATTCCACAAGCACATACAACTACGCACTGGGTACTAGTTTGGTTTTCATGTGCACGATTTCATTCAGGAACAAACACACAAGTCCTAAACACCAGTGTGCAGCTGACGACAATGTTCTCTAAAGCTTCTCCAAAATGGTCTGCATCTGGGTTATCCAAACACTTTCAGTTATCAAAAGATTCACTTTGGTAACAAGACCCTTCATCCACTATCATAATGCCGACGAACCACACAACTAACTCAATTACCTTGTACATCCACGTGAACTTCCACTAAATCAGTAACATGATAAAACAGAATCCTCTCACCAAATCAACACAGTCTTCGGCGTACATGGATATACTTCAGTGGATCACTTCTTGACCTCGTCAAAATCCTCAACCAAAATGGTTTAGCATCAAACAACATAGCTGCTCAATTACTTCTGCCTATCCACTACCAGTTGCAGAAAGAACTCCTTTGGTAGTACACACCGAACGCTACACGCCCGTCAGACGCGTTCACTGACCAGAGAATCATTGTCTCTGACGTCAGCTGATTGTTGACGTATTATATTTATGACGAAATCACTTATGGGGACACAGAAACCAATGACGTGGCGCTATTGTTGACGTCACCGACTCCAGTTTGACCACATCCCCACTCTATTCCTGAGTCTTTGGGGATTCCTGCATGTATTTTGCAAGGGTGGCGATTTATTATCCAGGGCTGTGCGACAGCTATCAACCCTTTGTCAACTCATCAGGATGCTCTCCATCATGGATTTAGCACAGATTGCTGACAAGTACATCATAATTGTAATCGGTGTAACAAGTCAATAAATAGCAAGGGAAGCTGAACCCTACAGAATAGCACTGACCTTGTTATTTTCACATGCGCATGAAGATTTGAATGGTGTGGCCAAGCACGACACTCATACCATCATATCAATGTTAAACTTCAGAGTAATAATACACATGACCGCACTCAAAAACACCATAGCAACTGCCGTGTACAAAACGCGAAATTCCACAAGCACATACAACTACGCACTGGGTACTAGTTTGGTTTTCATGTGCACGATTTCATTCAGGAACAAACACACAAGTCCTAAACACCAGTGTGCAGCTGACGACAATGTTCTCTAAAGCTTCTCCAAAATGGTCTGCATCTGGGTTATCCAAACACTTTCAGTTATCAAAAGATTCACTTTGGTAACAAGACCCTTCATCCACTATCATAATGCCGACGAACCACACAACTAACTCAATTACCTTGTACATCCACGTGAACTTCCACTAAATCAGTAACATGATAAAACAGAATCCTCTCACCAAATCAACACAGTCTTCGGCGTACATGGATATACTTCAGTGGATCACTTCTTGACCTCGTCAAAATCCTCAACCAAAATGGTTTAGCATCAAACAACATAGCTGCTCAATTACTTCTGCCTATCCACTACCAGTTGCAGAAAGAACTCCTTTGGTAGTACACACCGAACGCTACACGCCCGTCAGACGCGTTCACTGACCAGAGAATCATTGTCTCTGACGTCAGCTGATTGTTGACGTATTATATTTATGACGAAATCACTTATGGGGACACAGAAACCAATGACGTGGTGCTATTGTTGACGTCACCGACTCCAGTTTGACCACATCCCCACTCTATTCCTGAGTCTTTGGGGATTCCTGCATGTATTTTGCAAGGGTGGCGATTTATTATCCAGGGCTGTGCGACAGCTATCAACCCTTTGTCAACCCATCAGGAAGCTCTCCATCATGGATTTAGCACAGATTGCTGACAAGTACATCATAATTGTAATCGGTGTAACAAGTCAATAAATAGCAAGGGAAGCTGAACCCTACAGAATAGCACTGACCTTGTTATTTTCACATGCGCATGAAGATTTGAATGGTGTGGCCAAGCACGACACTCATACCATCATATCAATGTTAAACTTCAGAGTAATAATACAGATGACCGCACTCAAAAACACCATAGCAACTGCCGTGTACAAAACGCGAAATTCCACAAGCACATACAACCACGCACTGGGTACTAGTTTGGTTTTCATGTGCACGATTTCATTCAGGAACAAACACACAAGTCCTAAACACCAGTGTGCAGCTGACGACAATGTTCTCTAAAGCTTCTCCAAAATGGTCTGCATCTGGGTTATCCAAACACTTTCAGTTATCAAAAGATTCACTTTGGTAACAAGACCCTTCATCCACTATCATAATGCCGACGAACCACACAACTAACTCAATTACCTTGTACATCCACGTGAACTTCCACTAAATCAGTAACATGATAAAACAGAATCCTCTCACCAAATCAACACAGTCTTCGGCGTACATGGATATACTTCAGTGGATCACTTCTTGACCTCGTCAAAATCCTCAACCAAAATGGTTTAGCATCAAACAACATAGCTGCTCAATTACTTCTGCCTATCCACTACCAGTTGCAGAAAGAACTCCTTTGGTAGTACACACCGAACGCTACACGCCCGTCAGACGCGTTCACTGACCAGAGAATCATTGTCTCTGACGTCAGCTGATTGTTGACGTATTATATTTATGACGAAATCACTTATGGGGACACAGAAACCAATGACGTGGTGCTATTGTTGACGTCACCGACTCCAGTTTGACCACATCCCCACTCTATTCCTGAGTCTTTGGGGATTCCTGCATGTATTTTGCAAGGGTGGCGATTTATTATCCAGGGCTGTGCGACAGCTATCAACCCTTTGTCAACCCATCAGGAAGCTCTCCATCATGGATTTAGCACAGATTGCTGACAAGTACATCATAATTGTAATCGGTGTAACAAGTCAATAAATAGCAAGGGAAGCTGAACCCTACAGAATAGCACTGACCTTGTTATTTTCACATGCGCATGAAGATTTGAATGGTGTGGCCAAGCACGACACTCATACCATCATATCAATGTTAAACTTCAGAGTAATAATACAGATGACCGCACTCAAAAACACCATAGCAACTGCCGTGTACAAAACGCGAAATTCCACAAGCACATACAACTACGCACTGGGTACTAGTTTGGTTTTCATGTGCACGACTTCATTCAGGAACAAACACACAAGTCCTAAACACCAGTGTGCAGCTGACGACAATGTTCTCTAAAGCTTCTCCAAAATGGTCTGCATCTGGGTTATCCAAACACTTTCAGTTATCAAAAGATTCACTTTGGTAACAAGACCCTTCATCCACTATCATAATGCCGACGAACCACACAACTAACTCAATTACCTTGTACATCCACGTGAACTTCCACTAAATCAGTAACATGATAAAACAGAATCCTCTCACCAAATCAACACAGTCTTCGGCGTACATGGATATACTTCAGTGGATCACTTCTTGACCTCGTCAAAATCCTCAACCAAAATGGTTTAGCATCAAACAACATAGCTGCTCAATTACTTCTGCCTATCCACTACCAGTTGCAGAAAGAACTCCTTTGGTAGTACACACCGAACGCTACACGCCCGTCAGACGCGTTCACTGACCAGAGAATCATTGTCTCTGACGTCAGCTGATTGTTGACGTATTATATTTATGACGAAATCACTTATGGGGACACAGAAACCAATGACGTGGTGCTATTGTTGACGTCACCGACTCCAGTTTGACCACATCCCCACTCTATTCCTGAGTCTTTGGGGATTCCTGCATGTATTTTGCAAGGGTGGCGATTTATTATCCAGGGCTGTGCGACAGCTATCAACCCTTTGTCAACCCATCAGGAAGCTCTCCATCATGGATTTAGCACAGATTGCTGACAAGTACATCATAATTGTAATCGGTGTAACAAGTCAATAAATAGCAAGGGAAGCTGAACCCTACAGAATAGCACTGACCTTGTTATTTTCACATGCGCATGAAGATTTGAATGGTGTGGCCAAGCACGACACTCATACCATCATATCAATGTTAAACTTCAGAGTAATAATACACATGACCGCACTCAAAAACACCATAGCAACTGCCGTGTACAAAACGCGAAATTCCACAAGCACATACAACCACGCACTGGGTACTAGTTTGGTTTTCATGTGCACGATTTCATTCAGGAACAAACACACAAGTCCTAAACACCAGTGTGCAGCTGACGACAATGTTCTCTAAAGCTTCTCCAAAATGGTCTGCATCTGGGTTATCCAAACACTTTCAGTTATCAAAAGATTCACTTTGGTAACAAGACCCTTCATCCACTATCATAATGCCGACGAACCACACAACTAACTCAATTACCTTGTACATCCACGTGAACTTCCACTAAATCAGTAACATGATAAAACAGAATCCTCTCACCAAATCAACACAGTCTTCGGCGTACATGGATATACTTCAGTGGATCACTTCTTGACCTCGTCAAAATCCTCAACCAAAATGGTTTAGCATCAAACAACATAGCTGCTCAATTACTTCTGCCTATCCACTACCAGTTGCAGAAAGAACTCCTTTGGTAGTACACACCGAACGCTACACGCCCGTCAGACGCGTTCACTGACCAGAGAATCATTGTCTCTGACGTCAGCTGATTGTTGACGTATTATATTTATGACGAAATCACTTAAGGGGACACAGAAACCAATGACGTGGTGCTATTGTTGACGTCACCGACTCCAGTTTGACCACATCCCCACTCTATTCCTGAGTCTTTGGGGATTCCTGCATGTATTTTGCAAGGGTGGCGATTTATTATCCAGGGCTGTGCGACAGCTATCAACCCTTTGTCAACCCATCAGGAAGCTCTCCATCATGGATTTAGCACAGATTGCTGACAAGTACATCATAATTGTAATCGGTGTAACAAGTCAATAAATAGCAAGGAAAGCTGAACCCTACAGAATAGCACTGACCTTGTTATTTTCACATGCGCATGAAGATTTGAATGGTGTGGCCAAGCACGACACTCATACCATCATATCAATGTTAAACTTCAGAGTAATAATACAGATGACCGCACTCAAAAACACCATAGCAACTGCCGTGTACAAAACGCGAAATTCCACAAGCACATACAACTACGCACTGGGTACTAGTTTGGTTTTCATGTGCACGATTTCATTCAGGAACAAACACACAAGTCCTAAACACCAGTGTGCAGCTGACGACAATGTTCTCTAAAGCTTCTCCAAAATGGTCTGCATCTGGGTTATCCAAACACTTTCAGTTATCAAAAGATTCACTTTGGTAACAAGACCCTTCATCCACTATCATAATGCCGACGAACCACACAACTAACTCAATTACCTTGTACATCCACGTGAACTTCCACTAAATCAGTAACATGATAAAACAGAATCCTCTCACCAAATCAACACAGTCTTCGGCGTACATGGATATACTTCAGTGGATCACTTCTTGACCTCGTCAAAATCCTCAACCAAAATGGTTTAGCATCAAACAACATAGCTGCTCAATTACTTCTGCCTATCCACTACCAGTTGCAGAAAGAACTCCTTTGGTAGTACACACCGAACGCTACACGCCCGTCAGACGCGTTCACTGACCAGAGAATCATTGTCTCTGACGTCAGCTGATTGTTGACGTATTATATTTATGACGAAATCACTTAAGGGGACACAGAAACCAATGACGTGGTGCTATTGTTGACGTCACCGACTCCAGTTTGACCACATCCCCACTCTATTCCTGAGTCTTTGGGGATTCCTGCATGTATTTTGCAAGGGTGGCGATTTATTATCCAGGGCTGTGCGACAGCTATCAACCCTTTGTCAACCCATCAGGAAGCTCTCCATCATGGATTTAGCACAGATTGCTGACAAGTACATCATAATTGTAATCGGTGTAACAAGTCAATAAATAGCAAGGGAAGCTGAACCCTACAGAATAGCACTGACCTTGTTATTTTCACATGCGCATGAAGATTTGAATGGTGTGGCCAAGCACGACACTCATACCATCATATCAATGTTAAACTTCAGAGTAATAATACAGATGACCGCACTCAAAAACACCATAGCAACTGCCGTGTACAAAACGCGAAACTCCACAAGCACATACAACTACGCACTGGGTACTAGTTTGGTTTTCATGTGCACGATTTCATTCAGGAACAAACACACAAGTCCTAAACACCAGTGTGCAGCTGACGACAATGTTCTCTAAAGCTTCTCCAAAATGGTCTGCATCTGGGTTATCCAAACACTTTCAGTTATCAAAAGATTCACTTTGGTAACAAGACCCTTCATCCACTATCATAATGCCGACGAACCACACAACTAACTCAATTACCTTGTACATCCACGTGAACTTCCACTAAATCAGTAACATGATAAAACAGAATCCTCTCACCAAATCAACACAGTCTTCGGCGTACATGGATATACTTCAGTGGATCACTTCTTGACCTCGTCAAAATCCTCAACCAAAATGGTTTAGCATCAAACAACATAGCTGCTCAATTACTTCTGCCTATCCACTACCAGTTGCAGAAAGAACTCCTTTGGTAGTACACACCGAACGCTACACGCCCGTCAGACGCGTTCACTGACCAGAGAATCATTGTCTCTGACGTCAGCTGATTGTTGACGTATTATATTTATGACGAAATCACTTATGGGGACACAGAAACCAATGACGTGGTGCTATTGTTGACGTCACCGACTCCAGTTTGACCACATCCCCACTCTATTCCAGAGTCTTTGGGGATTCCTGCATGTATTTTGCAAGGGTGGCGATTTATTATCCAGGGCTGTGCGACAGCTATCAACCCTTTGTCAACCCATCAGGAAGCTCTCCATCATGGATTTAGCACAGATTGCTGACAAGTACATCATAATTGTAATCGGTGTAACAAGTCAATAAATAGCAAGGGAAGCTGAACCCTACAGAATAGCACTGACCTTGTTATTTTCACATGCGCATGAAGATTTGAATGGTGTGGCCAAGCACGACACTCATACCATCATATCAATGTTAAACTTCAGAGTAATAATACAGATGACCGCACTCAAAAACACCATAGCAACTGCCGTGTACAAAACGCGAAATTCCACAAGCACATACAACCACGCACTGGGTACTAGTTTGGTTTTCATGTGCACGATTTCATTCAGGAACAAACACACAAGTCCTAAACACCAGTGTGCAGCTGACGACAATGTTCTCTAAAGCTTCTCCAAAATGGTCTGCATCTGGGTTATCCAAACACTTTCAGTTATCAAAAGATTCACTTTGGTAACAAGACCCTTCATCCACTATCATAATGCCGACGAACCACACAACTAACTCAATTACCTTGTACATCCACGTGAACTTCCACTAAATCAGTAACATGATAAAACAGAATCCTCTCACCAAATCAACACAGTCTTCGGCGTACATGGATATACTTCAGTGGATCACTTCTTGACCTCGTCAAAATCCTCAACCAAAATGGTTTAGCATCAAACAACATAGCTGCTCAATTACTTCTGCCTATCCACTACCAGTTGCAGAAAGAACTCCTTTGGTAGTACACACCGAACGCTACACGCCCGTCAGACGCGTTCACTGACCAGAGAATCATTGTCTCTGACGTCAGCTGATTGTTGACGTATTATATTTATGACGAAATCACTTATGGGGACACAGAAACCAATGACGTGGTGCTATTGTTGACGTCACCGACTCCAGTTTGACCACATCCCCACTCTATTCCTGAGTCTTTGGGGATTCCTGCATGTATTTTGCAAGGGTGGCGATTTATTATCCAGGGCTGTGCGACAGCTATCAACCCTTTGTCAACCCATCAGGAAGCTCTCCATCATGGATTTAGCACAGATTGCTGACAAGTACATCATAATTGTAATCGGTGTAACAAGTCAATAAATAGCAAGGGAAGCTGAACCCTACAGAATAGCACTGACCTTGTTATTTTCACATGCGCATGAAGATTTGAATGGTGTGGCCAAGCACGACACTCATACCATCATATCAATGTTAAACTTCAGAGTAATAATACAGATGACCGCACTCAAAAACACCATAGCAACTGCCGTGTACAAAACGCGAAATTCCACAAGCACATACAACCACGCACTGGGTACTAGTTTGGTTTTCATGTGCACGATTTCATTCAGGAACAAACACACAAGTCCTAAACACCAGTGTGCAGCTGACGACAATGTTCTCTAAAGCTTCTCCAAAATGGTCTGCATCTGGGTTATCCAAACACTTTCAGTTATCAAAAGATTCACTTTGGTAACAAGACCCTTCATCCACTATCATAATGCCGACGAACCACACAACTAACTCAATTACCTTGTACATCCACGTGAACTTCCACTAAATCAGTAACATGATAAAACAGAATCCTCTCACCAAATCAACACAGTCTTCGGCGTACATGGATATACTTCAGTGGATCACTTCTTGACCTCGTCAAAATCCTCAACCAAAATGGTTTAGCATCAAACAACATAGCTGCTCAATTACTTCTGCCTATCCACTACCAGTTGCAGAAAGAACTCCTTTGGTAGTACACACCGAACGCTACACGCCCGTCAGACGCGTTCACTGACCAGAGAATCATTGTCTCTGACGTCAGCTGATTGTTGACGTATTATATTTATGACGAAATCACTTATGGGGACACAGAAACCAATGACGTGGTGCTATTGTTGACGTCACCGACTCCAGTTTGACCACATCCCCACTCTATTCCTGAGTCTTTGGGGATTCCTGCATGTATTTTGCAAGGGTGGCGATTTATTATCCAGGGCTGTGCGACAGCTATCAACCCTTTGTCAACCCATCAGGAAGCTCTCCATCATGGATTTAGCACAGATTGCTGACAAGTACATCATAATTGTAATCGGTGTAACAAGTCAATAAATAGCAAGGGAAGCTGAACCCTACAGAATAGCACTGACCTTGTTATTTTCACATGCGCATGAAGATTTGAATGGTGTGGCCAAGCACGACACTCATACCATCATATCAATGTTAAACTTCAGAGTAATAATACAGATGACCGCACTCAAAAACACCATAGCAACTGCCGTGTACAAAACGCGAAATTCCACAAGCACATACAACTACGCACTGGGTACTAGTTTGGTTTTCATGTGCACGACTTCATTCAGGAACAAACACACAAGTCCTAAACACCAGTGTGCAGCTGACGACAATGTTCTCTAAAGCTTCTCCAAAATGGTCTGCATCTGGGTTATCCAAACACTTTCAGTTATCAAAAGATTCACTTTGGTAACAAGACCCTTCATCCACTATCATAATGCCGACGAACCACACAACTAACTCAATTACCTTGTACATCCACGTGAACTTCCACTAAATCAGTAACATGATAAAACAGAATCCTCTCACCAAATCAACACAGTCTTCGGCGTACATGGATATACTTCAGTGGATCACTTCTTGACCTCGTCAAAATCCTCAACCAAAATGGTTTAGCATCAAACAACATAGCTGCTCAATTACTTCTGCCTATCCACTACCAGTTGCAGAAAGAACTCCTTTGGTAGTACACACCGAACGCTACACGCCCGTCAGACGCGTTCACTGACCAGAGAATCATTGTCTCTGACGTCAGCTGATTGTTGACGTATTATATTTATGACGAAATCACTTATGGGGACACAGAAACCAATGCCGTGGTGCTATTGTTGACGTCACCGACTCCAGTTTGACCACATCCCCACTCTATTCCTGAGTCTTTGGGGATTCCTGCATGTATTTTGCAAGGGTGGCGATTTATTATCCAGGGCTGTGCGACAGCTATCAACCCTTTGTCAACCCATCAGGAAGCTCTCCATCATGGATTTAGCACAGATTGCTGACAAGTACATCATAATTGTAATCGGTGTAACAAGTCAATAAATAGCAAGGGAAGCTGAACCCTACAGAATAGCACTGACCTTGTTATTTTCACATGCGCATGAAGATTTGAATGGTGTGGCCAAGCACGACACTCATACCATCATATCAATGTTAAACTTCAGAGTAATAATACAGATGACCGCACTCAAAAACACCATAGCAACTGCCGTGTACAAAACGCGAAATTCCACAAGCACATACAACCACGCACTGGGTACTAGTTTGGTTTTCATGTGCACGATTTCATTCAGGAACAAACACACAAGTCCTAAACACCAGTGTGCAGCTGACGACAATGTTCTCTAAAGCTTCTCCAAAATGGTCTGCATCTGGGTTATCCAAACACTTTCAGTTATCAAAAGATTCACTTTGGTAACAAGACCCTTCATCCACTATCATAATGCCGACGAACCACACAACTAACTCAATTACCTTGTACATCGACGTGAACTTCCACTAAATCAGTAACATGATAAAACAGAATCCTCTCACCAAATCAACACAGTCTTCGGCGTACATGGATATACTTCAGTGGATCACTTCTTGACCTCGTCAAAATCCTCAACCAAAATGGTTTAGCATCAAACAACATAGCTGCTCAATTACTTCTGCCTATCCACTACCAGTTGCAGAAAGAACTCCTTTGGTAGTACACACCGAACGCTACACGCCCGTCAGACGCGTTCACTGACCAGAGAATCATTGTCTCTGACGTCAGCTGATTGTTGACGTATTATATTTATGACGAAATCACTTATGGGGACACAGAAACCAATGACGTGGTGCTATTGTTGACGTCACCGACTCCAGTTTGACCACATCCCCACTCTATTCCTGAGTCTTTGGGGATTCCTGCATGTATTTTGCAAGGGTGGCGATTTATTATCCAGGGCTGTGCGACAGCTATCAACCCTTTGTCAACCCATCAGGAAGCTCTCCATCATGGATTTAGCACAGATTGCTGACAAGTACATCATAATTGTAATCGGTGTAACAAGTCAATAAATAGCAAGGAAAGCTGAACCCTACAGAATAGCACTGACCTTGTTATTTTCACATGCGCATGAAGATTTGAATGGTGTGGCCAAGCACGACACTCATACCATCATATCAATGTTAAACTTCAGAGTAATAATACAGATGACCGCACTCAAAAACACCATAGCAACTGCCGTGTACAAAACGCGAAATTCCACAAGCACATACAACTACGCACTGGGTACTAGTTTGGTTTTCATGTGCACGATTTCATTCAGGAACAAACACACAAGTCCTAAACACCAGTGTGCAGCTGACGACAATGTTCTCTAAAGCTTCTCCAAAATGGTCTGCATCTGGGTTATCCAAACACTTTCAGTTATCAAAAGATTCACTTTGGTAACAAGACCCTTCATCCACTATCATAATGCCGACGAACCACACAACTAACTCAATTACCTTGTACATCCACGTGAACTTCCACTAAATCAGTAACATGATAAAACAGAATCCTCTCACCAAATCAACACAGTCTTCGGCGTACATGGATATACTTCAGTGGATCACTTCTTGACCTCGTCAAAATCCTCAACCAAAATGGTTTAGCATCAAACAACATAGCTGCTCAATTACTTCTGCCTATCCACTACCAGTTGCAGAAAGAACTCCTTTGGTAGTACACACCGAACGCTACACGCCCGTCAGACGCGTTCACTGACCAGAGAATCATTGTCTCTGACGTCAGCTGATTGTTGACGTATTATATTTATGACGAAATCACTTAAGGGGACACAGAAACCAATGACGTGGTGCTATTGTTGACGTCACCGACTCCAGTTTGACCACATCCCCACTCTATTCCTGAGTCTTTGGGGATTCCTGCATGTATTTTGCAAGGGTGGCGATTTATTATCCAGGGCTGTGCGACAGCTATCAACCCTTTGTCAACCCATCAGGAAGCTCTCCATCATGGATTTAGCACAGATTGCTGACAAGTACATCATAATTGTAATCGGTGTAACAAGTCAATAAATAGCAAGGGAAGCTGAACCCTACAGAATAGCACTGACCTTGTTATTTTCACATGCGCATGAAGATTTGAATGGTGTGGCCAAGCACGACACTCATACCATCATATCAATGTTAAACTTCAGAGTAATAATACAGATGACCGCACTCAAAAACACCATAGCAACTGCCGTGTACAAAACGCGAAATTCCACAAGCACATACAACTACGCACTGGGTACTAGTTTGGTTTTCATGTGCACGATTTCATTCAGGAACAAACACACAAGTCCTAAACACCAGTGTGCAGCTGACGACAATGTTCTCTAAAGCTTCTCCAAAATGGTCTGCATCTGGGTTATCCAAACACTTTCAGTTATCAAAAGATTCACTTTGGTAACAAGACCCTTCATCCACTATCATAATGCCGACGAACCACACAACTAACTCAATTACCTTGTACATCCACGTGAACTTCCACTAAATCAGTAACATGATAAAACAGAATCCTCTCACCAAATCAACACAGTCTTCGGCGTACATGGATATACTTCAGTGGATCACTTCTTGACCTCGTCAAAATCCTCAACCAAAATGGTTTAGCATCAAACAACATAGCTGCTCAATTACTTCTGCCTATCCACTACCAGTTGCAGAAAGAACTCCTTTGGTAGTACACACCGAACGCTACACGCCCGTCAGACGCGTTCACTGACCAGAGAATCATTGTCTCTGACGTCAGCTGATTGTTGACGTATTATATTTATGACGAAATCACTTAAGGGGACACAGAAACCAATGACGTGGTGCTATTGTTGACGTCACCGACTCCAGTTTGACCACATCCCCACTCTATTCCTGAGTCTTTGGGGATTCCTGCATGTATTTTGCAAGGGTGGCGATTTATTATCCAGGGCTGTGCGACAGCTATCAACCCTTTGTCAACCCATCAGGAAGCTCTCCATCATGGATTTAGCACAGATTGCTGACAAGTACATCATAATTGTAATCGGTGTAACAAGTCAATAAATAGCAAGGGAAGCTGAACCCTACAGAATAGCACTGACCTTGTTATTTTCACATGCGCATGAAGATTTGAATGGTGTGGCCAAGCACGACACTCATACCATCATATCAATGTTAAACTTCAGAGTAATAATACAGATGACCGCACTCAAAAACACCATAGCAACTGCCGTGTACAAAACGCGAAACTCCACAAGCACATACAACTACGCACTGGGTACTAGTTTGGTTTTCATGTGCACGATTTCATTCAGGAACAAACACACAAGTCCTAAACACCAGTGTGCAGCTGACGACAATGTTCTCTAAAGCTTCTCCAAAATGGTCTGCATCTGGGTTATCCAAACACTTTCAGTTATCAAAAGATTCACTTTGGTAACAAGACCCTTCATCCACTATCATAATGCCGACGAACCACACAACTAACTCAATTACCTTGTACATCGACGTGAACTTCCACAAAATCAGTAACATGATAAAACAGAATCCTCTCACCAAATCAACACAGTCTTCGGCGTACATGGATATACTTCAGTGGATCACTTCTTGACCTCGTCAAAATCCTCAACCAAAATGGTTTAGCATCAAACAACATAGCTGCTCAATTACTTCTGCCTATCCACTACCAGTTGCAGAAAGAACTCCTTTGGTAGTACACACCGAACGCTACACGCCCGTCAGACGCGTTCACTGACCAGAGAATCATTGTCTCTGACGTCAGCTGATTGTTGACGTATTATATTTATGACGAAATCACTTATGGGGACACAGAAACCAATGACGTGGTGCTATTGTTGACGTCACCGACTCCAGTTTGACCACATCCCCACTCTATTCCTGAGTCTTTGGGGATTCCTGCATGTATTTTGCAAGGGTGGCGATTTATTATCCAGGGCTGTGCGACAGCTATCAACCCTTTGTCAACCCATCAGGAAGCTCTCCATCATGGATTTAGCACAGATTGCTGACAAGTACATCATAATTGTAATCGGTGTAACAAGTCAATAAATAGCAAGGGAAGCTGAACCCTACAGAATAGCACTGACCTTGTTATTTTCACATGCGCATGAAGATTTGAATGGTGTGGCCAAGCACGACACTCATACCATCATATCAATGTTAAACTTCAGAGTAATAATACAGATGACCGCACTCAAAAACACCATAGCAACTGCCGTGTACAAAACGCGAAATTCCACAAGCACATACAACCACGCACTGGGTACTAGTTTGGTTTTCATGTGCACGATTTCATTCAGGAACAAACACACAAGTCCTAAACACCAGTGTGCAGCTGACGACAATGTTCTCTAAAGCTTCTCCAAAATGGTCTGCATCTGGGTTATCCAAACACTTTCAGTTATCAAAAGATTCACTTTGGTAACAAGACCCTTCATCCACTATCATAATGCCGACGAACCACACAACTAACTCAATTACCTTGTACATCCACGTGAACTTCCACTAAATCAGTAACATGATAAAACAGAATCCTCTCACCAAATCAACACAGTCTTCGGCGTACATGGATATACTTCAGTGGATCACTTCTTGACCTCGTCAAAATCCTCAACCAAAATGGTTTAGCATCAAACAACATAGCTGCTCAATTACTTCTGCCTATCCACTACCAGTTGCAGAAAGAACTCCTTTGGTAGTACACACCGAACGCTACACGCCCGTCAGACGCGTTCACTGACCAGAGAATCATTGTCTCTGACGTCAGCTGATTGTTGACGTATTATATTTATGACGAAATCACTTATGGGGACACAGAAACCAATGACGTGGTGCTATTGTTGACGTCACCGACTCCAGTTTGACCACATCCCCACTCTATTCCTGAGTCTTTGGGGATTCCTGCATGTATTTTGCAAGGGTGGCGATTTATTATCCAGGGCTGTGCGACAGCTATCAACCCTTTTTCAACCCATCAGGAAGCTCTCCATCATGGATTTAGCACAGATTGCTGACAAGTACATCATAATTGTAATCGGTGTAACAAGTCAATAAATAGCAAGGAAAGCTGAACCCTACAGAATAGCACTGACCTTGTTATTTTCACATGCGCATGAAGATTTGAATGGTGTGGCCAAGCACGACACTCATACCATCATATCAATGTTAAACTTCAGAGTAATAATACAGATGACCGCACTCAAAAACACCATAGCAACTGCCGTGTACAAAACGCGAAATTCCACAAGCACATACAACTACGCACTGGGTACTAGTTTGGTTTTCATGTGCACGATTTCATTCAGGAACAAACACACAAGTCCTAAACACCAGTGTGCAGCTGACGACAATGTTCTCTAAAGCTTCTCCAAAATGGTCTGCATCTGGGTTATCCAAACACTTTCAGTTATCAAAAGATTCACTTTGGTAACAAGACCCTTCATCCACTATCATAATGCCGACGAACCACACAACTAACTCAATTACCTTGTACATCCACGTGAACTTCCACTAAATCAGTAACATGATAAAACAGAATCCTCTCACCAAATCAACACAGTCTTCGGCGTACATGGATATACTTCAGTGGATCACTTCTTGACCTCGTCAAAATCCTCAACCAAAATGGTTTAGCATCAAACAACATAGCTGCTCAATTACTTCTGCCTATCCACTACCAGTTGCAGAAAGAACTCCTTTGGTAGTACACACCGAACGCTACACGCCCGTCAGACGCGTTCACTGACCAGAGAATCATTGTCTCTGACGTCAGCTGATTGTTGACGTATTATATTTATGACGAAATCACTTATGGGGACACAGAAACCAATGACGTGGTGCTATTGTTGACGTCACCGACTCCAGTTTGACCACATCCCCACTCTATTCCTGAGTCTTTGGGGATTCCTGCATGTATTTTGCAAGGGTGGCGATTTATTATCCAGGGCTGTGCGACAGCTATCAACCCTTTGTCAACCCATCAGGAAGCTCTCCATCATGGATTTAGCACAGATTGCTGACAAGTACATCATAATTGTAATCGGTGTAACAAGTCAATAAATAGCAAGGGAAGCTGAACCCTACAGAATAGCACTGACCTTGTTATTTTCACATGCGCATGAAGATTTGAATGGTGTGGCCAAGCACGACACTCATACCATCATATCAATGTTAAACTTCAGAGTAATAATACAGATGACCGCACTCAAAAACACCATAGCAACTGCCGTGTACAAAACGCGAAATTCCACAAGCACATACAACTACGCACTGGGTACTAGTTTGGTTTTCATGTGCACGATTTCATTCAGGAACAAACACACAAGTCCTAAACACCAGTGTGCAGCTGACGACAATGTTCTCTAAAGCTTCTCCAAAATGGTCTGCATCTGGGTTATCCAAACACTTTCAGTTATCAAAAGATTCACTTTGGTAACAAGACCCTTCATCCACTATCATAATGCCGACGAACCACACAACTAACTCAATTACCTTGTACATCCACGTGAACTTCCACTAAATCAGTAACATGATAAAACAGAATCCTCTCACCAAATCAACACAGTCTTCGGCGTACATGGATATACTTCAGTGGATCACTTCTTGACCTCGTCAAAATCCTCAACCAAAATGGTTTAGCATCAAACAACATAGCTGCTCAATTACTTCTGCCTATCCACTACCAGTTGCAGAAAGAACTCCTTTGGTAGTACACACCGAACGCTACACGCCCGTCAGACGCGTTCACTGACCAGAGAATCATTGTCTCTGACGTCAGCTGATTGTTGACGTATTATATTTATGACGAAATCACTTAAGGGGACACAGAAACCAATGACGTGGTGCTATTGTTGACGTCACCGACTCCAGTTTGACCACATCCCCACTCTATTCCTGAGTCTTTGGGGATTCCTGCATGTATTTTGCAAGGGTGGCGATTTATTATCCAGGGCTGTGCGACAGCTATCAACCCTTTGTCAACCCATCAGGAAGCTCTCCATCATGGATTTAGCACAGATTGCTGACAAGTACATCATAATTGTAATCGGTGTAACAAGTCAATAAATAGCAAGGGAAGCTGAACCCTACAGAATAGCACTGACCTTGTTATTTTCACATGCGCATGAAGATTTGAATGGTGTGGCCAAGCACGACACTCATACCATCATATCAATGTTAAACTTCAGAGTAATAATACAGATGACCGCACTCAAAAACACCATAGCAACTGCCGTGTACAAAACGCGAAATTCCACAAGCACATACAACTACGCACTGGGTACTAGTTTGGTTTTCATGTGCACGATTTCATTCAGGAACAAACACACAAGTCCTAAACACCAGTGTGCAGCTGACGACAATGTTCTCTAAAGCTTCTCCAAAATGGTCTGCATCTGGGTTATCCAAACACTTTCAGTTATCAAAAGATTCACTTTGGTAACAAGACCCTTCATCCACTATCATAATGCCGACGAACCACACAACTAACTCAATTACCTTGTACATCCACGTGAACTTCCACTAAATCAGTAACATGATAAAACAGAATCCTCTCACCAAATCAACACAGTCTTCGGCGTACATGGATATACTTCAGTGGATCACTTCTTGACCTCGTCAAAATCCTCAACCAAAATGGTTTAGCATCAAACAACATAGCTGCTCAATTACTTCTGCCTATCCACTACCAGTTGCAGAAAGAACTCCTTTGGTAGTACACACCGAACGCTACACGCCCGTCAGACGCGTTCACTGACCAGAGAATCATTGTCTCTGACGTCAGCTGATTGTTGACGTATTATATTTATGACGAAATCACTTAAGGGGACACAGAAACCAATGACGTGGTGCTATTGTTGACGTCACCGACTCCAGTTTGACCACATCCCCACTCTATTCCTGAGTCTTTGGGGATTCCTGCATGTATTTTGCAAGGGTGGCGATTTATTATCCAGGGCTGTGCGACAGCTATCAACCCTTTGTCAACTCATCAGGAAGCTCTCCATCATGGATTTAGCACAGATTGCTGACAAGTACATCATAATTGTAATCGGTGTAACAAGTCAATAAATAGCAAGGGAAGCTGAACCCTACAGAATAGCACTGACCTTGTTATTTTCACATGCGCATGAAGATTTGAATGGTGTGGCCAAGCACGACACTCATACCATCATATCAATGTTAAACTTCAGAGTAATAATACAGATGACCGCACTCAAAAACACCATAGCAACTGCCGTGTACAAAACGCGAAATTCCACAAGCACATACAACTACGCACTGGGTACTAGTTTGGTTTTCATGTGCACGATTTCATTCAGGAACAAACACACAAGTCCTAAACACCAGTGTGCAGCTGACGACAATGTTCTCTAAAGCTTCTCCAAAATGGTCTGCATCTGGGTTATCCAAACACTTTCAGTTATCAAAAGATTCACTTTGGTAACAAGACCCTTCATCCACTATCATACTGCCGACGAACCACACAACTAACTCAATTACCTTGTACATCCACGTGAACTTCCACTAAATCAGTAACATGATAAAACAGAATCCTCTCACCAAATCAACACAGTCTTCGGCGTACATGGATATACTTCAGTGGATCACTTCTTGACCTCGTCAAAATCCTCAACCAAAATGGTTTAGCATCAAACAACATAGCTGCTCAATTACTTCTGCCTATCCACTACCAGTTGCAGAAAGAACTCCTTTGGTAGTACACACCGAACGCTACACGCCCGTCAGACGCGTTCACTGACCAGAGAATCATTGTCTCTGACGTCAGCTGATTGTTGACGTATTATATTTATGACGAAATCACTTATGGGGACACAGAAACCAATGACGTGGTGCTATTGTTGACGTCACCGACTCCAGTTTGACCACATCCCCACTCTATTCCTGAGTCTTTGGGGATTCCTGCATGTATTTTGCAAGGGTGGCGATTTATTATCCAGGGCTGTGCGACAGCTATCAACCCTTTGTCAACTCATCAGGAAGCTCTCCATCATGGATTTAGCACAGATTGCTGACAAGTACATCATAATTGTAATCGGTGTAACAAGTCAATAAATAGCAAGGGAAGCTGAACCCTACAGAATAGCACTGACCTTGTTATTTTCACATGCGCATGAAGATTTGAATGGTGTGGCCAAGCACGACACTCATACCATCATATCAATGTTAAACTTCAGAGTAATAATACAGATGACCGCACTCAAAAACACCATAGCAACTGCCGTGTACAAAACGCGAAATTCCACAAGCACATACAACTACGCACTGGGTACTAGTTTGGTTTTCATGTGCACGATTTCATTCAGGAACAAACACACAAGTCCTAAACACCAGTGTGCAGCTGACGACAATGTTCTCTAAAGCTTCTCCAAAATGGTCTGCATCTGGGTTATCCAAACACTTTCAGTTATCAAAAGATTCACTTTGGTAACAAGACCCTTCATCCACTATCATAATGCCGACGAACCACACAACTAACTCAATTACCTTGTACATCCACGTGAACTTCCACTAAATCAGTAACATGATAAAACAGAATCCTCTCACCAAATCAACACAGTCTTCGGCGTACATGGATATACTTCAGTGGATCACTTCTTGACCTCGTCAAAATCCTCAACCAAAATGGTTTAGCATCAAACAACATAGCTGCTCAATTACTTCTGCCTATCCACTACCAGTTGCAGAAAGAACTCCTTTGGTAGTACACACCGAACGCTACACGCCCGTCAGACGCGTTCACTGACCAGAGAATCATTGTCTCTGACGTCAGCTGATTGTTGACGTATTATATTTATGACGAAATCACTTATGGGGACACAGAAACCAATGACGTGGTGCTATTGTTGACGTCACCGACTCCAGTTTGACCACATCCCCACTCTATTCCTGAGTCTTTGGGGATTCCTGCATGTATTTTGCAAGGGTGGCGATTTATTATCCAGGGCTGTGCGACAGCTATCAACCCTTTGTCAACCCATCAGGAAGCTCTCCATCATGGATTTAGCACAGATTGCTGACAAGTACATCATAATTGTAATCGGTGTAACAAGTCAATAAATAGCAAGGGAAGCTGAACCCTACAGAATAGCACTGACCTTGTTATTTTCACATGCGCATGAAGATTTGAATGGTGTGGCCAAGCACGACACTCATACCATCATATCAATGTTGAACTTCAGAGTAATAATACAGATGACCGCACTCAAAAACACCATAGCAACTGCCGTGTACAAAACGCGAAATTCCACAAGCACATACAACTACGCACTGGGTACTAGTTTGGTTTTCATGTGCACGATTTCATTCAGGAACAAACACACAAGTCCTAAACACCAGTGTGCAGCTGACGACAATGTTCTCTAAAGCTTCTCCAAAATGGTCTGCATCTGGGTTATCCAAACACTTTCAGTTATCAAAAGATTCACTTTGGTAACAAGACCCTTCATCCACTATCATAATGCCGACGAACCACACAACTAACTCAATTACCTTGTACATCCACGTGAACTTCCACTAAATCAGTAACATGATAAAACAGAATCCTCTCACCAAATCAACACAGTCTTCGGCGTACATGGATATACTTCAGTGGATCACTTCTTGACCTCGTCAAAATCCTCAACCAAAATGGTTTAGCATCAAACAACATAGCTGCTCAATTACTTCTGCCTATCCACTACCAGTTGCAGAAAGAACTCCTTTGGTAGTACACACCGAACGCTACACGCCCGTCAGACGCGTTCACTGACCAGAGAATCATTGTCTCTGACGTCAGCTGATTGTTGACGTATTATATTTATGACGAAATCACTTGTGGGGACACAGAAACCAATGACGTGGTGCTATTGTTGACGTCACCGACTCCAGTTTGACCACATCCCCACTCTATTCCTGAGTCTTTGGGGATTCCTGCATGTATTTTGCAAGGGTGGCGATTTATTATCCAGGGCTGTGCGACAGCTATCAACCCTTTGTCAACCCATCAGGAAGCTCTCCATCATGGATTTAGCACAGATTGCTGACAAGTACATCATAATTGTAATCGGTGTAACAAGTCAATAAATAGCAAGGGAAGCTGAACCCTACAGAATAGCACTGACCTTGTTATTTTCACATGCGCATGAAGATTTGAATGGTGTGGCCAAGCACGACACTCATACCATCATATCAATGTTAAACTTCAGAGTAATGATACAGATGACCGCACTCAAAAACACCATAGCAACTGCCGTGTACAAAACGCGAAACTCCACAAGCACATACAACTACGCACTGGGTACTAGTTTGGTTTTCATGTGCACGATTTCATTCAGGAACAAACACACAAGTCCTAAACACCAGTGTGCAGCTGACGACAATGTTCTCTAAAGCTTCTCCAAAATGGTCTGCATCTGGGTTATCCAAACACTTTCAGTTATCAAAAGATTCACTTTGGTAACAAGACCCTTCATCCACTATCATAATGCCGACGAACCACACAACTAACTCAATTACCTTGTACATCCACGTGAACTTCCACTAAATCAGTAACATGATAAAACAGAATCCTCTCACCAAATCAACACAGTCTTCGGCGTACATGGATATACTTCAGTGGATCACTTCTTGACCTCGTCAAAATCCTCAACCAAAATGGTTTAGCATCAAACAACATAGCTGCTCAATTACTTCTGCCTATCCACTACCAGTTGCAGAAAGAACTCCTTTGGTAGTACACACCGAACGCTACACGCCCGTCAGACGCGTTCACTGACCAGAGAATCATTGTCTCTGACGTCAGCTGATTGTTGACGTATTATATTTATGACGAAATCACTTAAGGGGACACAGAAACCAATGACGTGGTGCTATTGTTGACGTCACCGACTCCAGCTTGACCACATCCCCACTCTATTCCTGAGTCTTTGGGGATTCCTGCATGTATTTTGCAAGGGTGGCGATTTATTATCCAGGGCTGTGCGACAGCTATCAACCCTTTGTCAACTCATCAGGAAGCTCTCCATCATGGATTTAGCACAGATTGCTGACAAGTACATCATAATTGTAATCGGTGTAACAAGTCAATAAATAGCAAGGGAAGCTGAACCCCACAGAATAGCACTGACCTTGTTATTTTCACATGCGCATGAACATTTTAATGGTGTGGCCAAGCACGACACTCATACCATCATATCAATGTTGAACTTCAGAGTAATAATACAGATGACCGCACTCAAAAACACCATAGCAACTGCCGTGTACAAAACGCGAAATTCCACAAGCACATACAACTACGCACTGGGTACTAGTTTGGTTTTCATGTGCACGATTTCATTCAGGAACAAACACACAAGTCCTAAACACCAGTGTGCAGCTGACGACAATGTTCTCTAAAGCTTCTCCAAAATGGTCTGCATCTGGGTTATCCAAACACTTTCAGTTATCAAAAGATTCACTTTGGTAACAAGACCCTTCATCCACTATCATAATGCCGACGAACCACACAACTAACTCAATTACCTTGTACATCCACGTGAACTTCCACTAAATCAGTAACATGATAAAACAGAATCCTCTCACCAAATCAACACAGTCTTCGGCGTACATGGATATACTTCAGTGGATCACTTCTTGACCTCGTCAAAATCCTCAACCAAAATGGTTTAGCATCAAACAACATAGCTGCTCAATTACTTCTGCCTATCCACTACCAGTTGCAGAAAGAACTCCTTTGGTAGTACACACCGAACGCTACACGCCCGTCAGACGCGTTCACTGACCAGAGAATCATTGTCTCTGACGTCAGCTGATTGTTGACGTATTATATTTATGACGAAATCACTTGTGGGGACACAGAAACCAATGACGTGGTGCTATTGTTGACGTCACCGACTCCAGTTTGACCACATCCCCACTCTATTCCTGAGTCTTTGGGGATTCCTGCATGTATTTTGCAAGGGTGGCGATTTATTATCCAGGGCTGTGCGACAGCTATCAACCCTTTGTCAACCCATCAGGAAGCTCTCCATCATGGATTTAGCACAGATTGCTGACAAGTACATCATAATTGTAATCGGTGTAACAAGTCAATAAATAGCAAGGGAAGCTGAACCCTACAGAATAGCACTGACCTTGTTATTTTCACATGCGCATGAAGATTTGAATGGTGTGGCCAAGCACGACACTCATACCATCATATCAATGTTAAACTTCAGAGTAATGATACAGATGACCGCACTCAAAAACACCATAGCAACTGCCGTGTACAAAACGCGAAACTCCACAAGCACATACAACTACGCACTGGGTACTAGTTTGGTTTTCATGTGCACGATTTCATTCAGGAACAAACACACAAGTCCTAAACACCAGTGTGCAGCTGACGACAATGTTCTCTAAAGCTTCTCCAAAATGGTCTGCATCTGGGTTATCCAAACACTTTCAGTTATCAAAAGATTCACTTTGGTAACAAGACCCTTCATCCACTATCATAATGCCGACGAACCACACAACTAACTCAATTACCTTGTACATCCACGTGAACTTCCACTAAATCAGTAACATGATAAAACAGAATCCTCTCACCAAATCAACACAGTCTTCGGCGTACATGGATATACTTCAGTGGATCACTTCTTGACCTCGTCAAAATCCTCAACCAAAATGGTTTAGCATCAAACAACATAGCTGCTCAATTACTTCTGCCTATCCACTACCAGTTGCAGAAAGAACTCCTTTGGTAGTACACACCGAACGCTACACGCCCGTCAGACGCGTTCACTGACCAGAGAATCATTGTCTCTGACGTCAGCTGATTGTTGACGTATTATATTTATGACGAAATCACTTAAGGGGACACAGAAACCAATGACGTGGTGCTATTGTTGACGTCACCGACTCCAGCTTGACCACATCCCCACTCTATTCCTGAGTCTTTGGGGATTCCTGCATGTATTTTGCAAGGGTGGCGATTTATTATCCAGGGCTGTGCGACAGCTATCAACCCTTTGTCAACTCATCAGGAAGCTCTCCATCATGGATTTAGCACAGATTGCTGACAAGTACATCATAATTGTAATCGGTGTAACAAGTCAATAAATAGCAAGGGAAGCTGAACCCCACAGAATAGCACTGACCTTGTTATTTTCACATGCGCATGAACATTTTAATGGTGTGGCCAAGCACGACACTCATACCATCATATCAATGTTAAACTTCAGAGTAATAATACAGATGACCGCACTCAAAAACACCATAGCAACTGCTGTGTACAAAACGCAAAACTCCACAAGCACATACAACTACGCACTGGGTACTAGTTTGGTTTTCATGTGCACGATTTCATTCAGGAACAAACACACAAGTCCTAAACACCAGTGTGCAGCTGACGACAATGTTCTCTAAAGCTTCTCCAAAATGGTCTGCATCTGGGTTATCCAAACACCTTCAGTTATCAAAAGATTCACTTTGGTAACAAGACCCTTCATCCACTATCATAATGCCGACGAACCACACAACTAACTCAATTACCTTGTACATCCACGTGAACTTCCACTAAATCAGTAACATGATAAAACAGAATCCTCTCACCAAATCAACACAGTCTTCGGCGTACATGGATATACTTCAGTGGATCACTTCTTGACCTCGTCAAAATCCTCAACCAAAATGGTTTAGCATCAAACAACATAGCTGCTCAATTACTTCTGCCTATCCACTACCAGTTGCAGAAAGAACTCCTTTGGTAGTACACACCGAACGCTACACGCCCGTCAGACGCGTTCACTGACCAGAGAATCATTGTCTCTGACGTCAGCTGATTGTTGACGTATTATATTTATGACGAAATCACTTATGGGGACACAGAAACCAATGACGTGGCGCTATTGTTGACGTCACCGACTCCAGTTTGACCACATCCCCACTCTATTCCTGAGTCTTTGGGGATTCCTGCATGTATTTTGCAAGGGTGGCGATTTATTATCCAGGGCTGTGCGACAGCTATCAACCCTTTGTCAACCCATCAGGAAGCTCTCCATCATGGATTTAGCACAGATTGCTGACAAGTACATCATAATTGTAATCGGTGTAACAAGTCAATAAATAGCAAGGGAAGCTGAACCCTACAGAATAGCACTGACCTTGTTATTTTCACATGCGCATGAAGATTTGAATGGTGTGGCCAAGCACGACACTCATACCATCATATCAATGTTAAACTTCAGAGTAATAATACAGATGACCGCACTCAAAAACACCATAGCAACTGCCGTGTACAAAACGCGAAATTCCACAAGCACATACAACTACGCACTGGGTACTAGTTTGGTTTTCATGTGCACGATTTCATTCAGGAACAAACACACAAGTCCTAAACACCAGTGTGCAGCTGACGACAATGTTCTCTAAAGCTTCTCCAAAATGGTCTGCATCTGGGTTATCCAAACACTTTCAGTTATCAAAAGATTCACTTTGGTAACAAGACCCTTCATCCACTATCATAATGCCGACGAACCACACAACTAACTCAATTACCTTGTACATCCACGTGAACTTCCACTAAATCAGTAACATGATAAAACAGAATCCTCTCACCAAATCAACACAGTCTTCGGCGTACATGGATATACTTCAGTGGATCACTTCTTGACCTCGTCAAAATCCTCAACCAAAATGGTTTAGCATCAAACAACATAGCTGCTCAATTACTTCTGCCTATCCACTACCAGTTGCAGAAAGAACTCCTTTGGTAGTACACACCGAACGCTACACGCCCGTCAGACGCGTTCACTGACCAGAGAATCATTGTCTCTGACGTCAGCTGATTGTTGACGTATTATATTTATGACGAAATCACTTAAGGGGACACAGAAACCAATGACGTGGTGCTATTGTTGACGTCACCGACTCCAGTTTGACCACATCCCCACTCTATTCCTGAGTCTTTGGGGATTCCTGCATGTATTTTGCAAGGGTGGCGATTTATTATCCAGGGCTGTGCGACAGCTATCAACCCTTTGTCAACCCATCAGGAAGCTCTCCATCATGGATTTAGCACAGATTGCTGACAAGTACATCATAATTGTAATCGGTGTAACAAGTCAATAAATAGCAAGGGAAGCTGAACCCTACAGAATAGCACTGGCCTTGTTATTTTCACATGCGCATGAAGATTTGAATGGTGTGGCCAAGCACGACACTCATACCATCATATCAATGTTAAACTTCAGAGTAATAATACAGATGACCGCACTCAAAAACACCATAGCAACTGCTGTGTACAAAACGCAAAACTCCACAAGCACATACAACTACGCACTGGGTACTAGTTTGGTTTTCATGTGCACGATTTCATTCAGGAACAAACACACAAGTCCTAAACACCAGTGTGCAGCTGACGACAATGTTCTCTAAAGCTTCTCCAAAATGGTCTGCATCTGGGTTATCCAAACACCTTCAGTTATCAAAAGATTCACTTTGGTAACAAGACCCTTCATCCACTATCATAATGCCGACGAACCACACAACTAACTCAATTACCTTGTACATCCACGTGAACTTCCACTAAATCAGTAACATGATAAAACAGAATCCTCTCACCAAATCAACACAGTCTTCGGCGTACATGGATATACTTCAGTGGATCACTTCTTGACCTCGTCAAAATCCTCAACCAAAATGGTTTAGCATCAAACAACATAGCTGCTCAATTACTTCTGCCTATCCACTACCAGTTGCAGAAAGAACTCCTTTGGTAGTACACACCGAACGCTACACGCCCGTCAGACGCGTTCACTGACCAGAGAATCATTGTCTCTGACGTCAGCTGATTGTTGACGTATTATATTTATGACGAAATCACTTATGGGGACACAGAAACCAATGACGTGGCGCTATTGTTGACGTCACCGACTCCAGTTTGACCACATCCCCACTCTATTCCTGAGTCTTTGGGGATTCCTGCATGTATTTTGCAAGGGTGGCGATTTATTATCCAGGGCTGTGCGACAGCTATCAACCCTTTGTCAACCCATCAGGAAGCTCTCCATCATGGATTTAGCACAGATTGCTGACAAGTACATCATAATTGTAATCGGTGTAACAAGTCAATAAATAGCAAGGGAAGCTGAACCCTACAGAATAGCACTGACCTTGTTATTTTCACATGCGCATGAAGATTTGAATGGTGTGGCCAAGCACGACACTCATACCATCATATCAATGTTAAACTTCAGAGTAATAATACAGATGACCGCACTCAAAAACACCATAGCAACTGCCGTGTACAAAACGCGAAATTCCACAAGCACATACAACTACGCACTGGGTACTAGTTTGGTTTTCATGTGCACGATTTCATTCAGGAACAAACACACAAGTCCTAAACACCAGTGTGCAGCTGACGACAATGTTCTCTAAAGCTTCTCCAAAATGGTCTGCATCTGGGTTATCCAAACACTTTCAGTTATCAAAAGATTCACTTTGGTAACAAGACCCTTCATCCACTATCATAATGCCGACGAACCACACAACTAACTCAATTACCTTGTACATCCACGTGAACTTCCACTAAATCAGTAACATGATAAAACAGAATCCTCTCACCAAATCAACACAGTCTTCGGCGTACATGGATATACTTCAGTGGATCACTTCTTGACCTCGTCAAAATCCTCAACCAAAATGGTTTAGCATCAAACAACATAGCTGCTCAATTACTTCTGCCTATCCACTACCAGTTGCAGAAAGAACTCCTTTGGTAGTACACACCGAACGCTACACGCCCGTCAGACGCGTTCACTGACCAGAGAATCATTGTCTCTGACGTCAGCTGATTGTTGACGTATTATATTTATGACGAAATCACTTAAGGGGACACAGAAACCAATGACGTGGTGCTATTGTTGACGTCACCGACTCCAGTTTGACCACATCCCCACTCTATTCCTGAGTCTTTGGGGATTCCTGCATGTATTTTGCAAGGGTGGCAATTTATTATCCAGGGCTGTGCGACAGCTATCAACCCTTTGTCAACCCATCAGGAAGCTCTCCATCATGGATTTAGCACAGATTGCTGACAAGTACATCATAATTGTAATCGGTGTAACAAGTCAATAAATAGCAAGGGAAGCTGAACCCTACAGAATAGCACTGGCCTTGTTATTTTCACATGCGCATGAAGATTTGAATGGTGTGGCCAAGCACGACACTCATACCATCATATCAATGTTAAACTTCAGAGTAATAATACAGATGACCGCACTCAAAAACACCATAGCAACTGCCGTGTACAAAACGCGAAATTCCACAAGCACATACAACTACGCATTGGGTACTAGTTTGGTTTTCATGTGCACGATTTCATTCAGGAACAAACACACAAGTCCTAAACACCAGTGTGCAGCTGACGACAATGTTCTCTAAAGCTTCTCCAAAATGGTCTGCATCTGGGTTATCCAAACACTTTCAGTTATCAAAAGATTCACTTTGGTAACAAGACCCTTCATCCACTATCATAATGCCGACGAACCACACAACTAACTCAATTACCTTGTACATCGACGTGAACTTCCACTAAATCAGTAACATGATAAAACAGAATCCTCTCACCAAATCAACACAGTCTTCGGCGTACATGGATATACTTCAGTGGATCACTTCTTGACCTCGTCAAAATCCTCAACCAAAATGGTTTAGCATCAAACAACATAGCTGCTCAATTACTTCTGCCTATCCACTACCAGTTGCAGAAAGAACTCCTTTGGTAGTACACACCAAACGCTACACGCCCGTCAGACGCGTTCACTGACCAGAGAATCATTGTCTCTGACGTCAGCTGATTGTTGACGTATTATATTTATGACGAAATCACTTAAGGGGACACAGAAACCAATGACGTGGTGCTATTGTTGACGTCACCGACTCCAGTTTGACCACATCCCCACTCTATTCCTGAGTCTTTGGGGATTCCTGCATGTATTTTGCAAGGGTGGCGATTTATTATCCAGGGCTGTGCGACAGCTATCAACCCTTTGTCAACTCATCAGGAAGCTCTCCATCATGGATTTAGCACAGATTGCTGACAAGTACATCATAATTGTAATCGGTGTAACAAGTCAATAAATAGCAAGGGAAGCTGAACCCTACAGAATAGCACTGACCTTGTTATTTTTACATGCGCATGAAGATTTGAATGGTGTGGCCAAGCACGACACTCATGCCATCATATCAATGTTAAACTTCAGAGTAATAATACAGATGACCGCACTCAAAAACACCATAGCAACTGCCGTGTACAAAACGCAAAACTCCACAAGCACATACAACTACGCACTGGGTACTAGTTTGGTTTTCATGTGCACGATTTCATTCAGGAACAAACACACAAGTCCTAAACACCAGTGTGCAGCTCCCGACAATGTTCTCTAAAGCTTCTCCAAAATGGTCTGCATCTGGGTTATCCAAACACTTTCAGTTATCAAAAGATTCACTTTGGTAACAAGACCCTTCATCCACTATCATAATGCCGACGAACCACACAACTAACTCAATTACCTTGTACATCCACGTGAACTTCCACTAAATCAGTAACATGATAAAACAGAATCCTCTCACCAAATCAACACAGTCTTCGGCGTACATGGATATACTTCAGTGGATCACTTCTTGACCTCGTCAAAATCCTCAACCAAAATGGTTTAGCATCAAACAACATAGCTGCTCAATTACTTCTGCCTATCCACTACCAGTTGCAGAAAGAACTCCTTTGGTAGTACACACCGAACGCTACACGCCCGTCAGACGCGTTCACTGACCAGAGAATCATTGTCTCTGACGTCAGCTGATTGTTGACGTATTATATTTATGACGAAATCACTTGTGGGGACACAGAAACCAATGACGTGGCGCTATTGTTGACGTCACCGACTCCAGTTTGACCACATCCCCACTCTATTCCTGAGTCTTTGGGGATTCTTGCATGTATTTTGCAAGGGTGGCGATTTATTATCCGGGGCTGTGCGACAGCTATCAACCCTTTGTCAACCCATCAGGAAGCTCTCCATCATGGATTTAGCACAGATTGCTGACAAGTACATCATAATTGTAATCGGTATAACAAGTCAATAAATAGCAAGGGAAGCTGAACCCTACAGAATAGCACTGACCTTGTTATTTTCACATGCGCATGAAGATTTGAATGGTGTGGCCAAGCACGACACTCATACCATCATATCAATGTTAAACTTCAGAGTAATAATACAGATGACCGCACTCAAAAACACCATAGCAACTGCCGTGTACAAAACGCGAAATTCCACAAGCACATACAACTACGCACTGGGTACTAGTTTGGTTTTCATGTGCACGATTTCATTCAGGAACAAACACACAAGTCCTAAACACCAGTGTGCAGCTGACGACAATGTTCTCTAAAGCTTCTCCAAAATGGTCTGCATCTGGGTTATCCAAACACTTTCAGTTATCAAAAGATTCACTTTGGTAACAAGACCCTTCATCCACTATCATAATGCCGACGAACCACACAACTAACTCAATTACCTTGTACATCCACGTGAACTTCCACTAAATCAGTAACATGATAAAACAGAATCCTCTCACCAAATCAACACAGTCTTCGGCGTACATGGATATACTTCAGTGGATCACTTCTTGACCTCGTCAAAATCCTCAACCAAAATGGTTTAGCATCAAACAACATAGCTGCTCAATTACTTCTGCCTATCCACTACCAGTTGCAGAAAGAACTCCTTTGGTAGTACACACCGAACGCTACACGCCCGTCAGACGCGTTCACTGACCAGAGAATCATTGTCTCTGACGTCAGCTGATTGTTGACGTATTATATTTATGACGAAATCACTTATGGGGACACAGAAACCAATGACGTGGCGCTATTGTTGACGTCACCGACTCCAGTTTGGCCACATCCCCACTCTATTCCTGAGTCTTTGGGGATTCCTGCATGTATTTTGCAAGGGTGGCGATTTATTATCCGGGGCTGTGCGACAGCTATCAACCCTTTGTCAACTCATCAGGATGCTCTCCATCATGGATTTAGCACAGATTGCTGACAAGTACATCATAATTGTAATCGGTGTAACAAGTCAATAAATAGCAAGGGAAGCTGAACCCTACAGAATAGCACTGACCTTGTTATTTTCACATGCGCATGAAGATTTGAATGGTGTGGCCAAGCACGACACTCATACCATCATATCAATGTTAAACTTCAGAGTAATAATACAGATGACCGCACTCAAAAACACCATAGCAACTGCCGTGTACAAAACGCGAAATTCCACAAGCACATACAACTACGCACTGGGTACTAGTTTGGTTTTCATGTGCACGATTTCATTCAGGAACAAACACACAAGTCCTAAACACCAGTGTGCAGCTGACGACAATATTCTCTAAAGCTTCTCCAAAATGGTCTGCATCTGGGTTATCCAAACACTTTCAGTTATCAAAAGATTCACTTTGGTAACAAGACCCTTCATCCACTATCATAATGCCGACGAACCACACAACTAACTCAAATATCTTGTACATCGACGTGAACTTCCACTAAATCAGTAACATGATAAAACAGAATCCTCTCACCAAATCAACACAGTCTTCGGCGTACATGGATATACTTCAGTGGATCACTTCTTGACCTCGTCAAAATCCTCAACCAAAATGGTTTAGCATCAAACAACATAGCTGCTCAATTACTTCTGCCTATCCACTACCAGTTGCAGAAAGAACTCCTTTGGTAGTACACACCGAACGCTACACGCCCGTCAGACGCGTTCACTGACCAGAGAATCATTGTCTCTGACGTCAGCTGATTGTTGACGTATTATATTTATGACGAAATCACTTGTGGGGACACAGAAACCAATGACGTGGCGCTATTGTTGACGTCACCGACTCCAGTTTGACCACATCCCCACTCTATTCCTGAGTCTTTGGGGATTCCTGCATGTATTTTGCAAGGGTGGCGATTTATTATCCAGGGCTGTGCGACAGCTATCAACCCTTTGTCAACCCATCAGGAAGCTCTCCATCATGGATTTAGCACAGATTGCTGACAAGTACATCATAATTGTAATCGGTGTAACAAGTCAATAAATAGCAAGGGAAGCTGAACCCTACAGAATAGCACTGACCTTGTTATTTTCACATGCGCATGAAGATTTGAATGGTGTGGCCAAGCACGACACTCATACCATCATATCAATGTTAAACTTCAGAGTAATAATACAGATGACCGCACTCAAAAACACCATAGCAACTGCCGTGTACAAAACGCGAAATTCCACAAGCACATACAACTACGCATTGGGTACTAGTTTGGTTTTCATGTGCACGATTTCATTCAGGAACAAACACACAAGTCCTAAACACCAGTGTGCAGCTGACGACAATATTCTCTAAAGCTTCTCCAAAATGGTCTGCATCTGGGTTATCCAAACACTTTCAGTTATCAAAAGATTCACTTTGGTAACAAGACCCTTCATCCACTATCATAATGCCGACGAACCACACAACTAACTCAAATATCTTGTACATCGACGTGAACTTCCACTAAATCAGTAACATGATAAAACAGAATCCTCTCACCAAATCAACACAGTCTTCGGCGTACATGGATATACTTCAGTGGATCACTTCTTGACCTCGTCAAAATCCTCAACCAAAATGGTTTAGCATCAAACAACATAGCTGCTCAATTACTTCTGCCTATCCACTACCAGTTGCAGAAAGAACTCCTTTGGTAGTACACACCGAACGCTACACGCCCGTCAGACGCGTTCACTGACCAGAGAATCATTGTCTCTGACGTCAGCTGATTGTTGACGTATTATATTTATGACGAAATCACTTATGGGGACACAGAAACCAATGACGTGGCGCTATTGTTCACGTCACCGACTCCAGTTTGGCCACATCCCCACTCTATTCCTGAGTCTTTGGGGATTCCTGCATGTATTTTGCAAGGGTGGCGATTTATTATCCGGGGCTGTGCGACAGCTATCAACCCTTTGTCAACTCATCAGGATGCTCTCCATCATGGATTTAGCACAGATTGCTGACAAGTACATCATAATTGTAATCGGTATAACAAGTCAATAAATAGCAAGGGAAGCTGAACCCTACAGAATAGCACTGACCTTGTTATTTTCACATGCACATGAAGATTTGAATGGTGTGGCCAAGCACGACACTCATACCATCATATCAATGTTAAACTTCAGAGTAATAATACAGATGACCGCACTCAAAAACACCATAGCAACTGCCGTGTACAAAACGCGAAATTCCACAAGCACATACAACTACGCACTGGGTACTAGTTTGGTTTTCATGTGCACGATTTCATTCAGGAACAAACACACAAGTCCTAAACACCAGTGTGCAGCTCCCGACAATGTTCTCTAAAGCTTCTCCAAAATGGTCTGCATCTGGGTTATCCAAACACTTTCAGTTATCAAAAGATTCACTTTGGTAACAAGACCCTTCATCCACTATCATAATGCCGACGAACCACACAACTAACTCAATTACCTTGTACATCGACGTGAACTTCCACTAAATCAGTAACATGATAAAACAGAATCCTCTCACCAAATCAACACAGTCTTCGGCGTACATGGATATACTTCAGTGGATCACTTCTTGACCTCGTCAAAATCCTCAACCAAAATGGTTTAGCATCAAACAACATAGCTGCTCAATTACTTCTGCCTATCCACTACCAGTTGCAGAAAGAACTCCTTTGGTAGTACACACCGAACGCTACACGCCCGTCAGACGCGTTCACTGACCAGAGAATCATTGTCTCTGACGTCAGCTGATTGTTGACGTATTATATTTATGACGAAATCACTTATGGGGACACAGAAACCAATGACGTGGTGCTATTGTTGACGTCACCGACTCCAGTTTGACCACATCCCCACTCTATTCCTGAGTCTTTGGGGATTCCTGCATGTATTTTGCAAGGGTGGCGATTTATTATCCGGGGCTGTGCGACAGCTATCAACCCTTTGTCAACTCATCAGGAAGCTCTCCATCATGGATTTAGCACAGATTGCTGACAAGTACATCATAATTGTAATCGGTATAACAAGTCAATAAATAGCAAGGGAAGCTGAACCCTACAGAATAGCACTGACCTTGTTATTTTCACATGCACATGAAGATTTGAATGGTGTGGCCAAGCACGACACTCATACCATCATATCAGTGTTAAACTTCAGAGTAATAATACAGATGACCGCACTCAAAAACACCATAGCAACTGCCGTGTACAAAACGCGAAATTCCACAAGCACATACAACTACGCACTGGGTACTAGTTTGGTTTTCATGTGCACGATTTCATTCAGGAACAAACACACAAGTCCTAAACACCAGTGTGCAGCTGACGACAATATTCTCTAAAGCTTCTCCAAAATGGTCTGCATCTGGGTTATCCAAACACTTTCAGTTATCAAAAGATTCACTTTGGTAACAAGACCCTTCATCCACTATCATAATGCCGACGAACCACACAACTAACTCAAATATCTTGTACATCGACGTGAACTTCCACTAAATCAGTAACATGATAAAACAGAATCCTCTCACCAAATCAACACAGTCTTCGGCGTACATGGATATACTTCAGTGGATCACTTCTTGACCTCGTCAAAATCCTCAACCAAAATGGTTTAGCATCAAACAACATAGCTGCTCAATTACTTCTGCCTATCCACTACCAGTTGCAGAAAGAACTCCTTTGGTAGTACACACCGAACGCTACACGCCCGTCAGACGCGTTCACTGACCAGAGAATCATTGTCTCTGACGTCAGCTGATTGTTGACGTATTATATTTATGACGAAATCACTTATGGGGACACAGAAACCAATGACGTGGCGCTATTGTTCACGTCACCGACTCCAGTTTGGCCACATCCCCACTCTATTCCTGAGTCTTTGGGGATTCCTGCATGTATTTTGCAAGGGTGGCGATTTATTATCCGGGGCTGTGCGACAGCTATCAACCCTTTGTCAACTCATCAGGATGCTCTCCATCATGGATTTAGCACAGATTGCTGACAAGTACATCATAATTGTAATCGGTATAACAAGTCAATAAATAGCAAGGGAAGCTGAACCCTACAGAATAGCACTGACCTTGTTATTTTCACATGCACATGAAGATTTGAATGGTGTGGCCAAGCACGACACTCATACCATCATATCAATGTTAAACTTCAGAGTAATAATACAGATGACCGCACTCAAAAACACCATAGCAACTGCCGTGTACAAAACGCGAAATTCCACAAGCACATACAACTACGCACTGGGTACTAGTTTGGTTTTCATGTGCACGATTTCATTCAGGAACAAACACACAAGTCCTAAACACCAGTGTGCAGCTCCCGACAATGTTCTCTAAAGCTTCTCCAAAATGGTCTGCATCTGGGTTATCCAAACACTTTCAGTTATCAAAAGATTCACTTTGGTAACAAGACCCTTCATCCACTATCATAATGCCGACGAACCACACAACTAACTCAATTACCTTGTACATCCACGTGAACTTCCACTAAATCAGTAACATGATAAAACAGAATCCTCTCACCAAATCAACACAGTCTTCGGCGTACATGGATATACTTCAGTGGATCACTTCTTGACCTCGTCAAAATCCTCAACCAAAATGGTTTAGCATCAAACAACATAGCTGCTCAATTACTTCTGCCTATCCACTACCAGTTGCAGAAAGAACTCCTTTGGTAGTACACACCAAACGCTACACGCCCGTCAGACGCGTTCACTGACCAGAGAATCATTGTCTCTGACGTCAGCTGATTGTTGACGTAATATATTTATGACGAAATCACTTATGGGGACACAGAAACCAATGACGTGGTGCTATTGTTGACGTCACCGACTCCAGTTTGACCACATCCCCACTCTATTCCTGAGTCTTTGGGGATTCCTGCATGTATTTTGCAAGGGTGGCGATTTATTATCCGGGGCTGTGCGACAGCTATCAACCCTTTGTCAACTCATCAGGATGCTCTCCATCATGGATTTAGCACAGATTGCTGACAAGTACATCATAATTGTAATCGGTATAACAAGTCAATAAATAGCAAGGGAAGCTGAACCCTACAGAATAGCACTGACCTTGTTATTTTCACATGCACATGAAGATTTGAATGGTGTGGCCAAGCACGACACTCATACCATCATATCAATGTTAAACTTCAGAGTAATAATACAGATGACCGCACTCAAAAACACCATAGCAACTGCCGTGTACAAAACGCGAAATTCCACAAGCACATACAACTACGCACTGGGTACTAGTTTGGTTTTCATGTGCACGATTTCATTCAGGAACAAACACACAAGTCCTAAACACCAGTGTGCAGCTCCCGACAATGTTCTCTAAAGCTTCTCCAAAATGGTCTGCATCTGGGTTATCCAAACACTTTCAGTTATCAAAAGATTCACTTTGGTAACAAGACCCTTCATCCACTATCATAATGCCGACGAACCACACAACTAACTCAATTACCTTGTACATCCACGTGAACTTCCACTAAATCAGTAACATGATAAAACAGAATCCTCTCACCAAATCAACACAGTCTTCGGCGTACATGGATATACTTCAGTGGATCACTTCTTGACCTCGTCAAAATCCTCAACCAAAATGGTTTAGCATCAAACAACATAGCTGCTCAATTACTTCTGCCTATCCACTACCAGTTGCAGAAAGAACTCCTTTGGTAGTACACACCGAACGCTACACGCCCGTCAGACGCGTTCACTGACCAGAGAATCATTGTCTCTGACGTCAGCTGATTGTTGACGTAATATATTTATGACGAAATCACTTATGGGGACACAGAAACCAATGACGTGGTGCTATTGTTGACGTCACCGACTCCAGTTTGACCACATCCCCACTCTATTCCTGAGTCTTTGGGGATTCCTGCATGTATTTTGCAAGGGTGGCGATTTATTATCCGGGGCTGTGCGACAGCTATCAACCCTTTGTCAACTCATCAGGATGCTCTCCATCATGGATTTAGCACAGATTGCTGACAAGTACATCATAATTGTAATCGGTATAACAAGTCAATAAATAGCAAGGGAAGCTGAACCCTACAGAATAGCACTGACCTTGTTATTTTCACATGCACATGAAGATTTGAATGGTGTGGCCAAGCACGACACTCATACCATCATATCAGTGTTAAACTTCAGAGTAATAATACAGATGACCGCACTCAAAAACACCATAGCAACTGCCGTGTACAAAACGCGAAATTCCACAAGCACATACAACTACGCACTGGGTACTAGTTTGGTTTTCATGTGCACGATTTCATTCAGGAACAAACACACAAGTCCTAAACACCAGTGTGCAGCTCCCGACAATGTTCTCTAAAGCTTCTCCAAAATGGTCTGCATCTGGGTTATCCAAACACTTTCAGTTATCAAAAGATTCACTTTGGTAACAAGACCCTTCATCCACTATCATAATGCCGACGAACCACACAACTAACTCAATTACCTTGTACATCGACGTGAACTTCCACTAAATCAGTAACATGATAAAACAGAATCCTCTCACCAAATCAACACAGTCTTCGGCGTACATGGATATACTTCAGTGGATCACTTCTTGACCTCGTCAAAATCCTCAACCAAAATGGTTTAGCATCAAACAACATAGCTGCTCAATTACTTCTGCCTATCCACTACCAGTTGCAGAAAGAACTCCTTTGGTAGTACACACCGAACGCTACACGCCCGTCAGACGCGTTCACTGACCAGAGAATCATTGTCTCTGACGTCAGCTGATTGTTGACGTAATATATTTATGACGAAATCACTTATGGGGACACAGAAACCAATGACGTGGTGCTATTGTTGACGTCACCGACTCCAGTTTGACCACATCCCCACTCTATTCCTGAGTCTTTGGAGATTCCTGCATGTATTTTGCAAGGGTGGCGATTTATTATCCGGGGCTGTGCGACAGCTATCAACCCTTTGTCAACTCATCAGGATGCTCTCCACCATGGATTTAGCACAGATTGCTGACAAGTACATCATAATTGTAATCGGTATAACAAGTCAATAAATAGCAAGGGAAGCTGAACCCTACAGAATAGCACTGACCTTGTTATTTTCACATGCACATGAAGATTTGAATGGTGTGGCCAAGCACGACACTCATACCATCATATCAATGTTAAACTTCAGAGTAATAATACAGATGACCGCACTCAAAAACACCATAGCAACTGCCGTGTACAAAACGCGAAATTCCACAAGCACATACAACTACGCACTGGGTACTAGTTTGGTTTTCATGTGCACGATTTCATTCAGGAACAAACACACAAGTCCTAAACACCAGTGTGCAGCTCCCGACAATGTTCTCTAAAGCTTCTCCAAAATGGTCTGCATCTGGGTTATCCAAACACTTTCAGTTATCAAAAGATTCACTTTGGTAACAAGACCCTTCATCCACTATCATAATGCCGACGAACCACACAACTAACTCAATTACCTTGTACATCGACGTGAACTTCCACTAAATCAGTAACATGATAAAACAGAATCCTCTCACCAAATCAACACAGTCTTCGGCGTACATGGATATACTTCAGTGGATCACTTCTTGACCTCGTCAAAATCCTCAACCAAAATGGTTTAGCATCAAACAACATAGCTGCTCAATTACTTCTGCCTATCCACTACCAGTTGCAGAAAGAACTCCTTTGGTAGTACACACCGAACGCTACACGCCCGTCAGACGCGTTCACTGACCAGAGAATCATTGTCTCTGACGTCAGCTGATTGTTGACGTAATATATTTATGACGAAATCACTTATGGGGACACAGAAACCAATGACGTGGCGCTATTGTTGACGTCACCGACTTCAGTTTGACCACATCCCAACTCTATTCCTGAGTCTTTGGGGATTCCTGCATGTATTTTGCAAGGGTGGCGATTTATTATCCGGGGCTGTGCGACAGCTATCAACCCTTTGTCAACTCATCAGGATGCTCTCCATCATGGATTTAGCACAGATTGCTGACAAGTACATCATAATTGTAATCGGTATAACAAGTCAATAAATAGCAAGGGAAGCTGAACCCTACAGAATAGCACTGACCTTGTTATTTTCACATGCACATGAAGATTTGAATGGTGTGGCCAAGCACGACACTCATACCATCATATCAATGTTAAACTTCAGAGTAATAATACAGATGACCGCACTCAAAAACACCATAGCAACTGCCGTGTACAAAACGCGAAATTCCACAAGCACATACAACTACGCACTGGGTACTAGTTTGGTTTTCATGTGCACGATTTCATTCAGGAACAAACACACAAGTCCTAAACACCAGTGTGCAGCTCCCGACAATGTTCTCTCAAGCTTCTCCAAAATGGTCTGCATCTGGGTTATCCAAACACTTTCAGTTATCAAAAGATTCACTTTGGTAACAAGACCCTTCATCCACTATCATAATGCCGACGAACCACACAACTAACTCAATTACCTTGTACATCGACGTGAACTTCCACTAAATCAGTAACATGATAAAACAGAATCCTCTCACCAAATCAACACAGTCTTCGGCGTACATGGATATACTTCAGTGGATCACTTCTTGACCTCGTCAAAATCCTCAACCAAAATGGTTTAGCATCAAACAACATAGCTGCTCAATTACTTCTGCCTATCCACTACCAGTTGCAGAAAGAACTCCTTTGGTAGTACACACCGAACGCTACACGCCCGTCAGACGCGTTCACTGACCAGAGAATCATTGTCTCTGACGTCAGCTGATTGTTGACGTAATATATTTATGACGAAATCACTTATGGGGACACAGAAACCAATGACGTGGCGCTATTGTTGACGTCACCGACTTCAGTTTGACCACATCCCAACTCTATTCCTGAGTCTTTGGGGATTCCTGCATGTATTTTGCAAGGGTGGCGATTTATTATCCGGGGCTGTGCGACAGCTATCAACCCTTTGTCAACTCATCAGGATGCTCTCCATCATGGATTTAGCACAGATTGCTGACAAGTACATCATAATTGTAATCGGTATAACAAGTCAATAAATAGCAAGGGAAGCTGAACCCTACAGAATAGCACTGACCTTGTTATTTTCACATGCACATGAAGATTTGAATGGTGTGGCCAAGCACGACACTCATACCATCATATCAATGTTAAACTTCAGAGTAATAATACAGATGACCGCACTCAAAAACACCATAGCAACTGCCGTGTACAAAACGCGAAATTCCACAAGCACATACAACTACGCACTGGGTACTAGTTTGGTTTTCATGTGCACGATTTCATTCAGGAACAAACACACAAGTCCTAAACACCAGTGTGCAGCTCCCGACAATGTTCTCTCAAGCTTCTCCAAAATGGTCTGCATCTGGGTTATCCAAACACTTTCAGTTATCAAAAGATTCACTTTGGTAACAAGACCCTTCATCCACTATCATAATGCCGACGAACCACACAACTAACTCAATTACCTTGTACATCGACGTGAACTTCCACTAAATCAGTAACATGATAAAACAGAATCCTCTCACCAAATCAACACAGTCTTCGGCGTACATGGATATACTTCAGTGGATCACTTCTTGACCTCGTCAAAATCCTCAACCAAAATGGTTTAGCATCAAACAACATAGCTGCTCAATTACTTCTGCCTATCCACTACCAGTTGCAGAAAGAACTCCTTTGGTAGTACACACCGAACGCTACACGCCCGTCAGACGCGTTCACTGACCAGAGAATCATTGTCTCTGACGTCAGCTGATTGTTGACGTATTATATTTATGACGAAATCACTTGTGGGGACACAGAAACCAATGACGTGGCGCTATTGTTCACGTCACCGACTCCAGTTTGGCCACATCCCCACTCTATTCCTGAGTCTTTGGGGATTCCTGCATGTATTTTGCAAGGGTGGCGATTTATTATCCGGGGCTGTGCGACAGCTATCAACCCTTTGTCAACCCATCAGGAAGCTCTCCATCATGGATTTAGCACAGATTGCTGACAAGTACATCATAATTGTAATCGGTATAACAAGTCAATAAATAGCAAGGGAAGCTGAACCCTACAGAATAGCACTGACCTTGTTATTTTCACATGCACATGAAGATTTGAATGGTGTGGCCAAGCACGACACTCATACCATCATATCAATGTTAAACTTCAGAGTAATAATACAGATGACCGCACTCAAAAACACCATAGCAACTGCCGTGTACAAAACGCGAAATTCCACAAGCACATACAACTACGCACTGGGTACTAGTTTGGTTTTCATGTGCACGATTTCATTCAGGAACAAACACACAAGTCCTAAACACCAGTGTGCAGCTGACGACAATGTTCTCTAAAGCTTCTCCAAAATGGTCTGCATCTGGGTTATCCAAACACTTTCAGTTATCAAAAGATTCACTTTGGTAACAAGACCCTTCATCCACTATCATAATGCCGACGAACCACACAACTAACTCAATTACCTTGTACATCCACGTGAACTTCCACTAAATCAGTAACATGATAAAACAGAATCCTCTCACCAAATCAACACAGTCTTCGGCGTACATGGATATACTTCAGTGGATCACTTCTTGACCTCGTCAAAATCCTCAACCAAAATGGTCTAGCATCAAACAACATAGCTGCTCAATTACTTCTGCCTATCCACTACCAGTTGCAGAAAGAACTCCTTTGGTAGTACACACCGAACGCTACACGCCCGTCAGACGCGTTCACTGACCAGAGAATCATTGTCTCTGACGTCAGCTGATTGTTGACGTATTATATTTATGACGAAATCACTTATGGGGACACAGAAACCAATGACGTGGTGCTATTGTTCACGTCACCGACTCCAGTTTGGCCACATCCCCACTCTATTCCTGAGTCTTTGGGGATTCCTGCATGTATTTTGCAAGGGTAGCGATTTATTATCCGGGGCTGTGCGACAGCTATCAATCCTTTGTCAACTCATCAGGATGCTCTCCATCATGGATTTAGCACAGATTGCTGACAAGTACATCATAATTGTAATCGGTGTAACAAGTCAATAAATAGCAAGGGAAGCTGAACCCTACAGAATAGCACTGACCTTGTTATTTTCACATGCGCATGAAGATTTGAATGGTGTGGCCAAGCACGACACTCATACCATCATATCAATGTTAAACTTCATCATGGATTTAGCACAGATTGCTGACAAGTACATCATAACTGTAATCGGTATAACAAGTCTATCTGTAGGAACAGAAGCGGAACCCTACAGAATAGCACTGACCTTGTTATTTTTTACATCCGCAATGTGGTTTTAATGGTGTGCCTATGATGGCAAAAGACACTCCTAGCTTCATATCAATGTTAAACACGATGCCAACTACCGTGTACAAAAACGAAATTGCACAAGCACTTACAACTGGCTTCATTCAAACAAATCAGATAAGTATCAGTCTTCTCGGGATATCCTATCACGCATCCCACTGAAAGTCCAGTTATATGATAACCTATTGCTACTTTGATTCAAACGAAAGACTCCATCGTAACCACACCCACTACCAGTGGAGTCTACAATAGAGCCTGTCTTCATATCTATTACATCATAAAGCCGCTTTGGTCTGGAGCCAGCAAACTTAGTTTTGATTATCTTTGTCACAGAACTAAGAATATGTCAACTTGATCACGCTGTGGTCATTAATATCTTGGTGTCGTCATAATGTTACAAATGGACTTTCAGAAATTTGAAATATTCATATGTTTTATGTGGGTGTTCACTGAATATATAAAACTATGTCAGGAGGGACACGATGGAGATGGGACTCAACCCCGCATAAAGTACTAGAATTCATGCTTTACTAAGAAAGTGAAATCACAAATACGACTTATGTTGTATTTTCTTAACGTTATCATTGTTAAATAATAGTTGTAGTTGCAATAACACTGAACATAATATATCAGGTACCAGACCGTTTTGAACAAGCAAATTTTTGGACGTGCCAGTCATAATCAGTCGCGTAGAAATTCTTGTTCGTATAACGTTTATGAAGTATAAATAATTGTCTTGCAAAACTTACTTTCCAAACTTCCGGTTAACATTCAACATGGCAGTAGGTCTAGTTTTCACGTGCACGTAAAGTTGTCATTCGGCAGGCAGAATGTTTAAAAGTGTAATGCATCAGTTTTTTCGCACCGTAGCACGTTGCTCGTCAACAACAGTGCGGGGATATGCGCGACGGGGACACATCCCATTCCACAAGCCGACAGAGTTTGAGGAGTTAAACGAATATGATGTTGCAGACGAATCGGAAATAATTTCAGACTTGGATCATATGGAACACCAGCTCCTCCGGTCTAAAGCAGAGAAGACACGGTTTGTATTCAGATTTCTCAGATTACCTTAAATGCTCTGACAGTAATGTTCACCCGAGAGCCATGTGGTATACTATCACTGTTACAGTTCAACTTCACAAGATCACATTGCCGTGCTCAACTAACTCGACTTCGAAAGCAACATCTGGTCATACTCGAAACACCTCAAAACGGCTTTGATGGTATTTTTTCAAAAAGAACAAATTCTTAACAATTGTGAACTACATTGTGACATCAGGCATAGTTGGATTTATATCTCAAAACGGATTACAATTTTTTACTAAGAGTAGATGAAATCCGTTTGAAGACAGCATTGTCTTTATCTTGTTTTATTTATTTATTGTTTTCTTAAGTAGAAAAAAATGGATTAATCATTATCTTCAGATTGATGAATTAATCTTACATACTCTCAAATGCAACATCTAGTTGAAACCGACACACTTCAAAACGACTTTATTTTAATTTCAAGAATAAACTCCAGACAGGGCCTACATTGTCTTGCTGGGGACAGCTTGGTATAGTGGTAAGTCATGTGGTTATATGTAGGACTAGGTCATCTTAAGGTATCAAACATCTACCTGAGCTGATATTGAAAGTTTGGATACCAAACTGTGGATGTCTAGTTATTATGTATGATTCATTTTTGTTTCTCCTGTAGTACACATTTGTGTAACGGTTCATGAATCTGGATCTGTATCCTGATACTAGATGTAGATGTCTTGTTCCCTTCACTGTCTGACATACAACCTCACGGACTGGCTGTCATTCATGAATATTTGCACATTGTGATTGAATCCAAAATGGTTTGATTTGCATTATCAGTTGCCATTTTATGACCACTTATTGGGTCTGATTGCAGTGTGTATGTCTAATCATTCAAACGTGATTGACTTTGACATGCCCCAACTTATCTCAGACAAGGGGATATGATTAGACTTTTTTAAACAATCTTTGTCATGTGATTATGCAGCGTTATGTATAATACCTCAAAAATAAGGGGTTTTTTTTAGTACAAAAGTTACAGTGTGCAGCATGTTTTTCATGTATGGTACAGTGTATGGTTTGAGTTTATTCTTACAACTACAAGTGAAACCACGTTGTTATTTAAACAGGATTGTTTTGTTTCAGAGAAGAAAAGGAAGAACGGTTGCAGCTGAAAAGGAAGATTCTGCAAAGGAAATACTTCAAGAAGGTACCTGAACTGAATCTCCTCTCATGGAATGCAAAAGAACAAATTAGATATCTCCATGCTGAATACCCTTATGACTGGACTGTGACTAGATTAGCCAAGAGTTTTCCCGTATCAGAGGAGGGAATCATAGCAATTCTCAAATCAAGTTATGTGCTAAAACAACAGCAAGAAATAGTGAGACATGACAATCGTGTCCGTAAAAACTGGCTTGCTGTGAAATCTTACTTGAAGGAAAATAACCATGTGTTGGAAGACATTGAAGGTGGTCCAGTTGCAGTATCAGTGAGGCATCTAACATCATCAGATAAACTTCCTTTGGTAATAAATGCTGGTGGCATTGACAATGTTGTTGTTCCAAACAGGCTTACTTCACGGACTCACCAGAAAAAACTTGGTCTTTTTGAGTCAATAGTCAAAGATTCTAAAACTACCAGACAACCAAAACATCAGTTGGCAAAACATTTTGCTGATGATAAATCCCTACTTGAAGAAATTTCCACAATGGGTACTTTGAAGACTAACAGTGTGACAGATGCAACAAGGAAAGAGGATGCAACACAACCACAGAATCCGTCACGCCACCAGAAAAGATTAGCACAGACCCTTGGTATGGGAAAGATGGAGCTACGATCTCTCAGCAATTCACAACTAGAACAACTGAGTATGTTTGAAACTGGGCCAGTTAACAGTGTCCACCAGTCAAGACGCAATTCTCATTGGTCAGACATAGAATCTAAATGGAATACTGATAAGCAACATGAGAAGGACACAAAGAGAGAGTTTCGAAATTCAAAAGTTTCAAAGGATAAAATGGGAAGGTTTCATGAACAATCAGATTATCCTTCAGTGTTCAAGAACAAGAATTCCTCGAGTGGACGAGAAGATGTATATGACATGGATGGTTGTGTTTTTGATGAAGATGGAGAGTTTTTGTATAGAAAACCTTGACAGATTGTTGTACTTGGGATTGTCTGGGTAACAGTTTTTTTGTATGTGATGGCCACAAGATGCAAAATTGCAGCTGCTGTGTAAAGCAACCTTCACTTGCATATGAGGGTTTCAAAAAGAAAGTGTAAGAGAGTTTTAATTTATCCTATTGAACTCAACTTACAGTGGAAGCTCTCTAAACCGGCACTCATTGGGACTGTTTAAATAATCCAGTTTTGACAACATGCCAGGTTGTAGAGCTGATGATAAATGTTTAAGTCACAGATGGTGCCGAGATTTTATGCTGGTGTTGACAACCTGCCAGATTTGACAGATGCTGATTTTGACAGCTTCCACTGTATTCAAGATATAATTCATCTTTATGTTATAATAATTGTCATCTCCCTTACACCTTATTTTAAATTTTGTACCTGACTCAATTTGATGATAAATATTTGACCAGGTTTATTCAGTTTCTTAAATAGATTTGTGCCAAAACTGACTGAATGTGTCGAGAGGAGTGCAGAGAAAAGGGCAACCAGGTGTGCAATAAAGGATACAGACAGCACAGCACAGGTTAATGAACAAATAACTTTGTCGTCACTTGTGCACATGCTTCTAGATCACCTGTTTGTCCCTTTCTCTGCATTCCGCCCTCAAAGAAGTGAACTGTGCCAGTATAATGAGTGGGTATTTTATGTTTATTAGGTTTTGAGTTAGATTGCGATTCATCAGGTCCACTTTGAGCCAGACAGACTCTAATAATCTTGGTATGAGTACTAGTATTTGGTGTGAGTGGGTTGGGTTTTACACCACATTGAGTAATATTTTAGCAATATTATGGCAAGGGACACCAGAAATGGACTTCAAACAAAATACCCATGTGGGGAACCGAACTTGGATCTTCAGCTTGACGATCGAAGCCCTACAAGTTAACAGGATGATCCATTTCATTCTCAGATTCAATTGCTGTTTTACCCCAGTGCACTGTAGCAAATATCAGTAAATGTAAACATGGTAACTGTTTCTTTAGTTTTAAAACATACTACATACAACTAATTACAAAACAAGAAGATTTATTTCTTTCTCTTGAATAATAGTAATGTATGTGTACAAACTGTAACAAACAAGAATGTATGTCTTGGACTAGTGACATCCGACATCCACAATGTTCTAGCAATATGCTAGTGGTCTGGAAATAATCAAGTTAGGTCCACAGAAGTGGCCAATATAATGAATTAAAGCTGAAATGGATAGCAATTATTATTAAAATGACTGCACATTGTCAGAAATGGGCCACTATTGTTTGATAATGCGCGCAAAATGCTTGACAACAGGCCACAGTTAAGCTGACTGTGAGGTGACGTCATAAGTATCTCAGCTCTAGATATTTCAATTGCCCTCCTTTGAAGGGCAGCTGATGAAAGACTTTGGGCTTCTGAAAATGATAATGCCCTTAAAAATAGCTTATCCTTATCCTTATACTATTTCCCACACCATTATAATAAACCAAATCACTCAGCATGACCTCAATTATTTTAGATGACTCTCAAGACATGCACAGGAATCTGGAACATAGAATCCAGCCTTCAACATCATGAGCATTGATCTACACAGTTCAGCTACAACGACTTGTGTCAGTCAAGTCAGCAATCCTGGCCCCCAGCTTCTGTAAGTCATTTCCAACAACAAGCATGGGTTGCTGAATTCAAGGAATTCTTGAATAAGAGTTAGCTCATAATATCTACCCCTGCCTTGTATAATTTGCAGCAAAAGTTTGAGTTGCTTTGCCGGTTGGCAAGAAAACATATTTGTCCACTGTAACCCTTTGCATTGATGGGCATTAACGGCAATAGGACATAGTCATTTTTTTAACAAACTGTCTATCAGTGTCACAAAAATGAATGAATCTGAGACCCTTCTTTGACGCAGTTGACGTCATATCAGGATAATGGCAACTTTGTCTCAGGACTGAGTCATACAACTTCTATTTTCAACCATACAATTAGAGGAACTTGTTCCGATGTTAGCAGGAACACCACAGCAAGCACTGTTGTCAGTAAAACTACTTCCTTGGAAAAATCAAAATGGATGCTTGAGCAGGCACATAATCTATAAATAACTGAAATATTGTTCAAAATCTCACTAAACTTCCATAAATCTTCTACAACTAACATATAAACCTCTCCAAATTGTCTGCAAAAAGGGACCTGGAAATCACCCCCCATGAACTCAATATACCCAGACACAACATACTGACCTTCCGTAGGCAAGGTACTAGCAACTAGGTACAGGCTGAAATTCTAATTTGCTTGGTTTGTATGTTGTTCTGTATGCACTCAGCAATATCCCAGCTATGTGGCAGCAGTCTGTAAATAATTGATTCTGTACCAGACCAGCCAGTGAGCATGAGCATCAGTCTACGCAACTGAGATACAATGTGTCAACCAAGCCAACAAGCCTGACCACCCAATTCCGTTAGTCACATCTCCAACAAGTATGATTTGCTGAAGACCAAATTCTAAGCGGATATTCACTGGTTCTAAAACTCCGAACCATGGTGCACCAGAAATACAGCATTAAGTTACCAATACCAGGCTAGCCTCCTCGATTACCCATCGTATTATCTCCATTACCAGTACAATGTATCACCTGGACCCACTGTTACTATAGCCAAATATAGTCTGACAATGAAAACAGGTGACACAAACATAACTGCACGGGACTTGCAGCAATTTGACCTCCATCATGAAGTCATTTCTAACAGGTGAAAGTCATAGTTCAACAGTCATCTTATTCTGATAGACATATAAATGTTGGCCCCAGACCTTGATGTTGAATGTCAATTTATATCATTTATATTTGTTCTAAAGAGGCATTTTAACTGGACATTGAAACAAGGGCATGAGTAAACTTCTGTTCAAGGTGTGCAAGGTTATATACTGAACAGCAAAGGAAATGCAACTGTTTTGGGTTTTATTTTTAGTTCTGAAGTAGAAGACATAAACATGAATGCTTTTATGAGATTTAATTTTTTCAAAACTTGCGCTTCTTTTGAGGTTCAGTGTATATAACAAAAGGTAATATATTGTACTTTAGATAATCAAGGGTGCATTGATTCCAGCACTAAAATTAACCAACACATATGTCACATCACTTTTGATAATGTGTATCATAGTAGTCTCTCTTTATCTCATGTTCCAATCAAACAATACCATACTACAATTTGTTTTGTGCAAATATACTGTCCGTCTGCTGCTCCTAGTTCAAGTCCTTTGCGAAACCATTCACTGCTCTGTCAACCATTACAACAAACAGATACACCAGCGATACAGAAGTGAAGGTCACAAACATGGCCACTCCCTCAAATACAAAACGAGGAGCAAATATTTTCCACACCATGAGATGACGTCGATGTAAACCTGCAGCAGCCATGGCACCAAACACCTGCAACAGACAAGTTAGTTAATTATTGCTGAGTTGGTATGTTTCTGTATAAAACAGTTTTAGTCACTTCATGGCGTGTTGGTTAGATGAGGGAAATTTGCCCAAATAGAATATTATGTTTACCACTTGGATGAAACTCGCGTTGTGGTCAGAGTGTGAATATCTACTGGCCCGCTGTGATCGATGTCGACTGGAACTCTAATGCTGAGCATCAAAAATATGGCAGCTGGTATAGGTAAAGGTCGAATGTCATCACTTTCAAAAGTGACCTATTTTGTTTTGTTTCATGACGTTTCCATATTTGTGAAAAGTGTGTCACTGACCTCTCTTGTTTGTTGTTAGCAGTAAATGCTTCAAAAAAAGATACTGTTTTTTGTGTGTATTTTTTTAAACATTCTTTCCATTTTAGCTTTAATAACAGTAACACTATTTTCCAGGGCATTATTATTTGCACAAGCTCAGTCTTTTCAGCTGTTCTTCTTTTGGTTAGCTAATGAAACACATCTAGCTTCAGCAAATAATAAAGGCCCTGAAAAATAGCGTTACCCTTATACTGTTTACAAACAATGCTTCAGAATGGCCAATATGCTGTGATTAATAACCAAGTACATACAAACTAAAATAATTCAACAGCCTTACCTTAAATGCTGAAAACAGCAATAAACCAAACACAAGCCTCATGATGTTTTTCCTGAAAGAAGGTCTGTCATCATAAGCTACAAAGTCCCCTCGCCACACGCGGTCCTTTTTTGACACCTGTCGCATTAGCTGGGACACAATGCCCTCTAGATGAGGCCAGAACATCAATAAAGGGGAGATAACTACAAAGAACACATGTGAGGCAAATGTATTGAGAGTAATGAGGAGTGCTGGGATGACGTTGTATTTGAAATCGCCATGAAATCCAGTGAATGCTGACTCAAATCTGATGGCAGGAACAGTTGTTTGGTGTCCAGTTGCGAAGAAGAATGTCGACATAAGGAGTCCAAGTGTTACAACCGCTGACAATGGAACAAGATGATGTTTGTCTGAAATTAGGGAAACAGTGTATCAAATGAGATACGACAAAATAATGAAATGCAATTAATTTTCCTATCCAATACAAGCAGTCTGCACCTCTGTTATCGGAGATATAGTATGGAAGGTTGAGATTGTGCACTAATCATTGCAAAGTTAACAATAAATCCCCACAAAGGTACAACTTGAATTTTAGCATCAAATCTCCATGGTCTATCCCTCATACTACACACAGTATAACCCTTAGCTGGCTATCAATATAAATTATAGAGATTGAAAATAGTTAACTATTGTTATCAGAGAAGTGACTTTCATCAAAAACAACTAAAAGAACCAGAAAGAAATGAATATATTTCACACTATTGGTGAGTTGTGACATGTTTATGTTCATACTACTAACAAAACAGTGTCGTGAACACAATTTAGAATTACTCCATCAATACAATAAGTCTGGGTATTATCTGAATAAATTAAAACTTTATTCTACTACAAAAATATATGTGCAATATTATCAGTGACACTTGTTTCACATCAATAATCATTAATATTTTTTTCTATCAACGATATCGTCAGTCATTTTAGCCAGCCCTAGTAGAACTGTCTTCCCTTACTGTTTTATCTCCTTGCTTTGTGAAAGAATATGATCATATGTGGGGCATGATGGGTGAGCTCGCTAAGGCACTAGTAATCCAGTGAGCTTGACGTGTTGGGATTGAATAACTTGTGTGCAGACTCTTTCAGTGTTGTCACAACCCCTAGTGTACAGTACAGAACCCATGAATCCATTGGTATATGATCAGATGATAACCACACAAACATGTGCGAACACCTGCTTCCAGGTAGGGCAACATGCAGTAAACTTGGACAAAGTACTGTGACCATGTGTCCCAGTCCACCCAGCTGTGAATAGTACCTTGTAAGGATGAGAAAGTCACATTAACTCGATGTGCCTTGTGGTTCTAACAGTTGTATAATCCAGAGGAAGTTGAGACTGATAATACAATGTGTCACTGACATTGTCATCCAATGTTTTAGATAACTCCCCCTGTCCATATAGGTTCAAATGGGAATGATGAGTGATTAAATAACTCAACATTGGGATAAGTACACAAAACATAAATAAGACAAATGGTCCTGACACCCAAACGGACAGAGGAAGTTGTCTAAAACACCTTCAACCAAATAAGTAAGTAATTCTATATATAAAACTAATGTGTCTGTGATTTTTGGAGTTCTTTGTCCCAATCTGCTGACTACACCACCCGCTAATAAACTGACAATTTATGGTACTGAATGTTTTATTATGATATGCTAATCCTGGGACAATGTGGACTGAAGCACTGACTGCAAATATTGTATTGATAAACAAACATTCTTACACAGGGAAGTAGATAAATAACTAATTTCCTTACGGTAAAAATACTTCTAATTTCTTTCAAATTGTTTTTACTATTATCTTAAATCCATGTTCCATGTTAACAGCTTAATGCAATCATTACAAATACTTGAACTAGGGTTTGGTTTGTTGTTTAATATCATACTCAGCAATGTTCCAGCAATATGGCGGTGGTCTGTAAATATTCAAGACCACACAATCCAGTGATCAACAGCATGAGAATCTGTCTGTGCAAGTGGGATATGATAACCTGTGTTAACCAAGTCAGCAAGCCTGACCACCCTATCCTGTTAGTAGCCACTTGTGACAAGCTGAAGATCAATTCTGCCCCAAGTTTTCATGTACATGTATCCATAAAATTGTGATGCAGTTGAAATTAGGAATGCAGTTGAAATTAGGAATGCAGTTGAAATTAGGAATGCTGTTGAAATTAGGAATGCAGTTGAAATTAGGAATGCAGTTGAAATTTAACACAATGATCACAAATAGTCCATGCAACAATTTGAAAATGGTCTTCGCACTACTTTTGTTTTTAACGTATCACCAACAGATTTTGTTCATACAGTTAATGCTCCAGAAAAGAAAGGGGTATCTGGATCAGGGCATGAAGTATATGCTGTTAGAGTAGAGAGTGAATTTAGTTGTACACCGCTTTTGTCAGTATTGCTCCAATATCAACCACTACTCCTATCATCTCCTGTCGTGAGTGAGTGAGCTTAGTTTTACGCCACACTCAGCAATATTCCAGCTATATGGCCTGCAGTCTGTAACAAACCGAGTCTGGACCAGATAATCCAGTCATCAACAGCATGAACATTGATCTGTACAACTGGGAACCAATGACATGTTTCAACCACGTCAGCGAGCCTGACCACCTGATCCTGTTAGTCACCTCTTACGACAAGCATAGTCCCCTTTTACAGCAGGTATGTGTTGCTGAAGGCCTGTTCTACCCCAGACCTTCATGGGTCATCTCCTGTCGTAGTAAACATTTTCATATATCTGTACTCATTGTTATTACCTGTTGTTTCAATCTGATGAAACACGCTGGCTCCATAAATCTCCAAAAAGATATACACAGTCAGGAGCGCAAGAAGCAGACTTGGTGCCAGGCCATCACCTAGCAACAGTGACAACAACAACCCTGCCACTATGACAACCTGTAAACAGCTGGCACTGTAGACAGAACCCAGTCCATACACAACTGGCGGTTTTGCCTCTGCATCTGTCTCGGCTCTGAAGCGTTCACGGAGATGTTTATACACAGAGGGGATCACCTGGGGCCCGTGTAATCCTCTACGGGGAATCGGTATTGATGGATCCCTAGCTGATGGGAGCTTGTAGACACACAATGGCTTGAAGATGAGGATGAGGATTGAGAGGAGTAGCGATATGTAGACAAGCTGAGCCAGAAGCACCTGCTGCCACCAAGGGAGATAATCCAGTACATGCACTGGAAGTCCTTGCATGGCCCAGTGTAGACAACAGCAAACTCCTGCAAATGGATATGCAAATCTCATGCACATCACAGCTGGTGAATATCCATTGAGGTTCCCGTAACATTTTAGCCATTGGCGGACGGATATGATGAAAACTGATAGAGCAGCAATACTGAAGAAATATCTGATGTTTCTGTAGCCTACAGCATCTACTGCCAGGTTTGCAAGAGGTTTCATGAATATAGTGTTATTGCAGAACCATTGTTCCTCTCTGCATGCACGGAATGGAACCGACAGTCGAAGAAAAACACTGGAGGTGAAGGTGAAGATGAGGGTCAAGGTCACTGGGTGAGCTAATAGGCTCAGTGTGTTGACGGCCAGTTTGGATTTACTACGTCTTGCTGCTATTTCTTTATGACTCTTCTGAGATAAGTAGATTGACATGTTGTGCTTCATATTTTTCAAGCCGAACATCCAGATCATGGTTTGTGAGAAGAACATTGTCACACTATCTTCCAGTACCACGAAACTATTGGAGAAATACACAAGAAAGTACAAAACACAAATGATGATTCCAAAAATATTGTCTAAGTTTATATTCTGGGATTTCTGGCTTCCTTCAGCATTGTCATCTCCATAAAAGGAATTTTTTATCAAAATCCACAGCACAAGAAGCAGCACACCCCCGAACACAAACAACATCATCGGATTAACAAATTCTGACAGAAAGAAAGTTTGTACAATAGCATACAAGAGATACACCACACCTCCAGTCACGCCAAAACAGACAGGGATCCAGCATTCACTTCCAGAACTGGTCAAACTGCACAGTATCAGTATGTTGATACTGAAACCTACAGCCATTGTTAATAAACCAATCAAAATGGACATTACATCAAACTTAGCCCATATTCCCTGGCAAATATCCCGAACATCTGTTACAAACTGAGTATAATGATCCTCTAATTTCCTGAATCTCTTCAGAATGTCCGGAGTCTCTCCTTCTTGCACCATTGAGGTTAAAAGAGCCTGAAGATCATTCTCAGAATGTTTCAACAGTTCTTGTAATCTGCCCCACTTGTCTTTAGGGAAATCAGACGATACTTTTGAGTAGGTCTCCAGGTATTTATTGATCTGGTGTGCATTGAGACGAAGTGCCTTCACAGCGTGGTACACCTGCTTGATTTCACTGATGCTTGTCTTCCACCATGAGCAGTGTGTGAAGAGGTCCTTTATCACCATGCCCAGGTTGGAGAAGGGGATAGGCACACCCAACAAGAGCGCTAGGGTGGGGACGAGATCAGTCTGTGCCACTTTGTTAACAGCATCCTGAAATGACAGCTCAGAATCAGAATTAAGCCTTTACTCATTTGCGTGCAAATCCATTTCCTCATGCACAGACAACTTAAAGGGCTAGTAGCTTATCTTGTCTGATTTGAAGGGAATCCTAGTTTGTGAAACTGGCTTCACAAACCCTGTGGACATAGAATGAAAAAATACTTGGCTTTCTATTCACAGTTTCTATGAAAATTGTTACAACTTTACTTGCACTAACATATCTTTTCTTTCTTAAAATAAATAATTTATTGCAGTGTTGTATACTCCCCAAAATTTCAGCTAGACAATTGGTCTGGTAATTCTCAAAACTTAAAAAAACAGTTGGAAAGTTGCCAATCCAAATTTTTCTGGATTAAGAAAAATTTTGAAAAGGTAAATAACAGGAGGGAAACTGCTTAATGTTTTCAAATCTGTATCAGTCAAGACTTCAATCATTATACTCATAGTCATATTCGTCCACGGCCATCGGGTGTACAACTTTTTAAAACAAAACAGACTGTCTCGGACGGTTGGTTATTCGGGAGTTGGCAACACTGTTTATTGCCTTGACTAAAACTGAGTACTCCTATGGTTATCAAGACTTTCCACAACATAAACAGGGCTTAGATTTCCGAGGCTCTCTTTGCGCTAAGTGTGTCATGAGTTAATGATAATGTATGGCAATTACAACTATCCTCGGAAATCTAGGCCAAGGTTTACAAGAAGGTAACGCAAACACATAACAGACAACAGCCATAGCATAAAAAACATAGACAATCATCAGGTCTGTGAAATAGCATTATCTGACTGAAATAATTGATGCAACACCCCTCAAACAAACTCAAAAAAACACACTGGTTTATAATCTGTTGCTGTCAGCTGAGATGGGCTGTAGACAAACAGGCCTGCTTCTAACTCATCATCGCTGTCTCCACCATGATCGCCAGTCCTCGTCATTCCGTGATCCCCCAGTACAAACAGCACAGTATCATCTTTCATCTCCCGCGTCACATTGCTGAGTACAAAATTGAAGTTATAAACCTTCACTACGCAAGGTATAAAATGTTTTTCTAACTACACATATTGGTTTGCCAATGCCCTACCTGGTAATTAAAACTTAGTAGACACTTGAAAAAAACAACTGACATTTTAGTCAAAACATTTATCTTATAGACAACATAAGAACGATCCATCCATGAGATCTTTTCTGTCATTGTTACACTCAACTTTGGCATAAATAAGTGAGTGAGTTAGTGAGTTTAGTTTTACGTCGCTTTTTAGCAATATTCCAGCAATATCACGGCGGGGGACACCAGAAAATGGGCTTCACATATTGTACCCATGTGGGGAATCGAACCCGGGTCTTCTGCAAGACGAGCGAACGCTTTAACCACTAGGCTACCCCACTGCCCTTGGCATAAATAAGAGTTAAAATGGGGCAATGATCAGTCAAATAGTGAAGAACTTACATGTGTGCTTTACATTATTTTCATGTTGGAAGCTTCACAATCATCATCCAAAAATTGTTCCACATCATTACATGACAAGATTAGGCTCTACAGGTTATCCAGTGCAAAACATATCCATTCCATAATGATAAATACCTTTAACACAACAGGCCCCAAAGTTTTGCTGGTGTCCAGAATAAATTACAAACATTCAATATTGCCATCCAATGATATTACACAATACTGTTAGCTATTTACAGGAACTATGAATAATAGAAGTAATGCCATCACAAGTTTTTATCGCTTTGTGTTATGATGTATCATCTTAAATAAATCTGGGAAGGCTGTTCAACATAGGGACTTTTAATCCCTCTATTTGAACACTGAAGAAAACATCTTTTTCTATTTGGAAGTCCATTTTGATTTGAAGTTACATAATAAATTTGAAATATGTGAAGAGTCAGCTCAAACAAGGCAGCAATTTTGAGTGTAGATCTACGCTGAACTAACATGTAGAAGCAGAATTTGGATTTGATTTCAGTGATATCAGCCACAGAAAGTCTGTTCTAGATTAGCAATACCTAATATCACTTTCGCAACAAATGTTTGATGTTGTATTTGTATCACACTGAATTTGAGATATGGTTTGCGGGTAAACACAGAATACAGGAGCTATATGACAATGTTTCCCAAAGGCAAGATTGACCAAAAGGTAACAAATTTAGATTTTACTTCAGCTGTAAACCCAAAGGATCCTTTAACCACTCTTCAGTTCTAACACTGGCTGCCAGTATTGTCAGATGTTGCCCACTTATTATTTACCTGAGCATCTGATCCATTTGAGAAAGTTTTTCTGCCATTGCTGGATGATTAGGTCCAAACCTATGCCCACAATGATCAACTCCAAGAAAGTGGGCAATCATGATATCCCAGTTCCGTCTGCGAATTTCAGGTATGAGATGCTGAAGTATGCCATTGTCAACTGTATGAAGATCTTTAACATTGAAAGATGGAAATGGAAATGCCTTGGAAAAACGCTCAGGAAACAGTCCCATCCATGTGTCATCACCAAGAAATTTGATCTTTTTATTTTGTGAAAGTAACTGATCAATGATGTTATCCTCGGTTATTTCAGCACTAGCAAAGTTTGCCCCAGCATCTACGAAAGTGGGCAAACTACCGGTTGTGAGTCCCTTTATGCGCTGTAATGTTGTTGTTGGAGGGTCTGCAATAAATCTATATAACCTTGAATGTTTTGGTTTGCGATTTAAAACATTATTCAAGAAAGGAAGTTTGTTCAAGAAATATGAATTTGATTTCAGCTTTGAGTCATACTTCATAAATTCGTATTTCAAAGCGTCAATAACAATGATTATTGCTCTTTTGAATCTAGAATGCTGCCAACATCCCTCGTCTCCATGATCATCCTTTTGCACTGAAAATTCAGCATGACAGGTGCTGTTTTCATTGACAACCGATCGTTTCAGTAGAAAGCCTTTAGTAAAAATTAGACACCCTGTCGTGTATATCACGATCAGGCAGACCACAAGTAGACAGACTTTAAATCCCTGTTGCATTATTGAAATTAGTGTCAGTGATGTTAAAGGAAAATGGTTGAATAGTTACTACGGAACAATTTCTTTCTTGTTCATGCCTGAGGCATGGACGCAGACATATTGGAGGTACGCGCTAATTATTTCCCGATGGTTGATTGGTTCAATCTTTCAGGCGCAAATGTCTGATGCTAGTTGCCAAAGACGTATTTCAAGAGGGCTGTTCCATCATTGAAAAGTATTTACCTCTAAGAATGCTCAGTACAAGACATAATTTTGATTTTTCAGTCTTTACTACGATATATATGCTAAAGTATGTTTAAGGTTCAATGTTTTCCTGTGTTAGTTGCGTATGGTCGGAATGTGGCAGTATCGACAGTGTGTAGGAATATCGTACCTATATTGTTTGACGTCAAACTCGCCATTTTCTGAGGAAAGAGAGCCAGACTGTCGTCAAGCTAAGTTTCCCTTGAAAATGTCTGACGTTGAAGAATCTAACCAGGTAGTGACGGGAAAATTATTAGCTTACATACGCAGTTAACGAAAGCGAATAGTATAGTAATTTGGAAACTCATGTTTTACTTCATAATTACACGCATGGGTGTCATAAAGTGTTCTGTTTACCTTTCGGAAACTGTTCCAAGTTCACACAGCAATAAATTTCCGTTGTGAAGTAATTCAGTGTTTTAGTATCTGCAGAATGAGGCGAAATTATTTAAAAACAGAGTGTATGTGTATTCTTCTCTTGGATCACCCCCGGTAGTGCCGTGGCTCTTTGCAACTGATTAAGTTTGGACACAAGACTAACACACCCTCCAGTGCACTTGAGCGGTGTTTACTAATGAATAACATCGGTATATGATTAGACATAAGTTCAGAATATGTACTTAACATCAACAGCAGCATGTTAAGAAACATTCAAAGGGAATTTCACTGAGTAATGTAACACATGGCCATTTGTGTGTTTTTATCTCAATGAATGAGTTTCATGTTTTGTTGAATTCTCATATTTCAAACTTTAGAACGTGTCAAGCAGATACAAGAGGCTATATTGATTCCATTCTGTCATAGTAACTTCAAGTGTCATTGTTGGGATGGCCTTGACCCCACTTGAAGTTATCAAGACAGCCAGTCAGAAGTTGAGTACTGAATCTATGGGATTAAGCGGGTCATCTGCACTTTACAGGTCCCTGGCTTCAGCAATTAACCCAAACCCTAACCTAAGGGAGACAAGAAGTACAGTATATCTTCTTACAATGTAACTTAAGCCTAACCCTGACTTCCTGGGACCCGTAAAGTGAATTCTACCCGGATTAGGCAGCAAGACTTCTGCGCATATCCCCCCACTTAAATTGCATTCTAGTCAAGTCATATCACATTAATATACAGTGTCTGTTCTGGCTTAAATTTTCTTAGGGTCCATTGGACCCCTTCACTTAGAAATTAGGGGTCCAAAAACAAACTGTAAAGGCCCAAATTTTGGTTTATAATATGGCATTAGCAACAGAACACAGTGGTTGTAAAGATTCAAATTTTATTTTGGAACTGCAAAAACATCAATGTTCATTTCAGCAAAAGAGGTTTCTCTTTTTGTCACTTCTCCATTTTGTGACGGCTGGTGTAAGAGAAACATCCCTTACAAGAGGTACTAGAGCCAACTAAATCAGCGTGTCATGCCTCTCTCATGACAGCCTGTTTCTGTGTGACCTGTTTATGAGGTTTTAAACACTGAAACTTTCACTCAGTGAAAACCCTCTCAACAGTTGCTGTTTGGAGAGGCAGCTACTTGTGCAATCTTGAACAGATCTGGATTAGTATCAGGGTGTCTTGATGACAGTATCTGCTATAACTGACAGATACTTGTACAAGGATGCTGCTGCTGATGAACCATATCCTCGCACATTGCCCATTCTCTGATGGTCTCCTCAGCATCTACAAAAGTCCTCTCGCAATGACTAGAAGTCTATGATGTTTTCGAGTTGTTCTGTACCCCAGTGTTTTCTAGCATCTGCAACAGCAAATGAATGTCTAGTAAATACTAACTCAGGCCATTTGCACATCAGTTGTGAAATGTTTGTATCATCACAATGTGAAAAATAATCTTACTTTCATAAAGTAGACTGAAAATCATTAAATATGCTTAAAATTAATCTACAGTCTATCGTACCTTTCAAAAATGATAACACATTTTACACTTATTATATTACCTTCAGACAAGAAAGAGAGTCCTCTAAGTGACAGGACTGACATGCATGTGACAACGTCAGTAGCCACAGCTGGGAATCTGCTCTCAAGCTCACTCATGAGGTTTTGTAGGATAGCAGCCCTAACGCTTGAGAACTGCTTCTTAACACCAGCCTTTGATGTTATTGGAACACCATCAAACGGAGAAGTGCCGATCCATTTTCATCCTTCAAATACTGTAGTTGCTAGAACATTTATTCTGCATTATATTTGTTCGCACCTTTACCCCGTTCTGACGAATGCCCTTGGCGTGCCTGGGTATTTTTAGTTTGACACGAGGTCATGATGTTTTCGACCAATCCCTAAGCTAACCAAATTACCAACATTGCCAAACCCTTCAATAGGCATCATCTGATGGGCTGAAGAAATCTGTGGACCGCACCATACATTAATTTATGCAAAACCGAAAATAGATGTAAATCAAGTAACCGTTCGGGTATTGGTCATGAAAAGTGTGAGACAAATAAAACTGGTTTTGTTTAACAAACGGAAGAGTTTATGAACTGGAAACATTTATAAACATTTTGCAGTCGTCTTTGCCATGAAATAACCCAATACGCTAGGACATGTACACACAGATGTACGTTTTGGATTTGTGATAGGAAATTAATACTGCTTGAGTCAATACGTCCACACGACCCACACATTACGTAGGTGCATTCAAACTCATATTTGTGCGTCCAAGACGCAAAAATGCGCTCTTCAGCTAACACTGAGTATATATTCCTTATCTGATAATAATGAGTTTTTAACATGTTTCTTTAGTTTAACTTAATATGCTGAAACGCATATCCAGCTTATAAAAACGACACTCTAAGAACGTTTTCCTCAATGTTAAAACTTATGGGGGGATATGGGCAGAAGTCTTTCCAATAAGGCAGTTGAGACATGTAGCTAGACTGGAAGAAGTCCCACTTTCCTTACTTGCATTTCAACACGTTCTTGAATGCAGGAGAACTTCTGGAATCAGCCTCCATTTCATAAGGTCATTGTTTAGTGTTTGAAATTCATATATTTGTTGCATTCTTTGTTAGCACATGAGAGGCTTTTTATGTTCCAACGCTATAGTTCTATCCAATATTTACAAAGTCATGATTTGAGTTAACTTCTCTAAATATATAAAAATCAGTCGTATTGAAACCCTCATTCCTGTACTGTTGTGAATGATCACACATGTATGGAAAGAAAGATTACGTGTACTTTTAGATGCAACAGTATTAACAAGTGAACAATGTAAGGAATATAATGACAAGAATCACAAGATGTCATTAACATCTTATGCTGGTTTTCTGCCACTGCCTAAAGAAGATTTGAAAATGTCATTCTGAAACACTGGAGCCAGTGGATTGTAGACTTCCACTGGACCATCAACAAATGTGCTACATTTGTGCGAGGATCAGATGCTATTCATGAACACTAGTGTGTACATAGTCACATCTGAACAAGACAGTTCAGTCATAGACATGAGCATAGATCTAAACAGTTGGGATTTTGATGACATGCATCATACTTAGTGTCAGTAAGCCTGACAACCCCATCCTGTTTGCAGCCTCATACAACAAGGGTTGATTGGTTATATCTTTACAGGTATGACCCAGTGCCAAGGCCTGATGAAAAAAGGGACTGAATTTGTCCAGGACAAAATGTCTTAAGCGACTCGCTTGAAAGGATGTTAACACGCCCTCACATTTTGTATTAATCCCTTGTTTTCATTTGATTGTTTACAGGCTGACTTTGCATGGCTGAACAATTGCAGTGTTGTACAACCCACAAGTAAAACTAAATAACAATAACTATGAGTGTATCTTTCACATTATTATTTTATCCTCAGAGCCAGTCTCAGCCGCAACCTCAGATCCAACCACAGCCTGACAAGAAGGCTTTGGAGCAGAGGGAGGCTGACAAGCTCAAGGCCAAGTACCCATCTTTAAGCAACTCTGGGGGTTCCGCTTTACTCCACAAAAGATTGGCTAAAGGAGTAAGTTATACATCATGCTGTGCTTATTCTACTTGAATGTGCAACTACCCACTTGCTTGTGGTACTTATTCTGTGTTTATAGTTCATATTCATCTTTGCCACTAGTGTCAGAGGTACAGATAAGCTATGCATTTGTGTAAATTACGCAAACATTTATGTAAAATCTCAACTCCTTTCCAGTCAATTGCATACAAGTTCGCTTGAATTTTTTAAAATACTCAATAAGTTTGATCTAACATGCATACACACAAAGATGTCAAATCTTTGCTTGTATACTGTTGCGTTCCCTAGACCTACTAGACCCATGCGCTACAGATGGAGGTTACTGAGGAAAGATATGGAAAAACTTGACAGTATTGACAGGTTTTATTTCAGCATATGAACTTGGCAACTCGAAGTCCTCCTTATCTTTTCTCATATTACAAATCAAACATAAATAACACACATGTTAAAGGTCACATGCAACCGAAAAATCAAGCATAATTAAAATACAATTATCAGTTATTCATGACATATACTATACACTGCTGCTTGTAAAAAAATAAATAAACTAAATTATAAGCGTACAATCATGATTTGAAGGTGCAATATTTTGTACTTGGGCTTACTTCCCTTGAAACGAAGCCTTAGGGAGACCGAACCCAGTCATAGCGGGTGGGGGTGCACTCAAGTGTAACGATGGCTTCATTATCTGATACGCGGAGAGCTCATAGTGTGTACAGAAAGATGATCTATTTGATGAGCATTTTAGAAGTATGGCCAGTCACAAGAAAGAAAGATTCTTTATGGATAACAACTTCTTTTATTGTACTTGATGCATCGTTTCAGTATGGATTTATGTGTCATTGTCAAACAAAATCATGTGCACTAGAAGAAGTTGTGATCCATAAAGAATGTATATAGATGTGTGGGGTTTTGTAAATACCATGTTCTCTGAATTTGTGTTCGATCCAGTCAAAAATCATCTCCGTAGAGATGGTGAACTACTGTGCGGCTGGAAACTGTCATTCGTCCAAGTACAAAGCAGGACTTGAAAGTGACAAGACTTTGCACCAGTTTCCGTCAGATCCAGTCATCCGGGAAAATGGATGTAGTTTGTTTGCAACCCAGAGTCATAAAAACATGTCATGTGTACAAGTATCACGCCTGTCTAATTACATAATGTGGCAAAGACAGGACTCGGGTGCACGAGTCTTAAATCAATTTATTGTGTTTATGGCATATAGCCTGATAGGTGTCCAGTTCAAATTGCGTGTGGTCAGTGATTGAAGCTGTGTATTGCATATTGTCGTTAGCAGACAGACAGGCAGACATATATGTGTCAATAAAATAGACATTGAGCTTTCTGTGTGACAGAGGCTGCTTACCACAATCAACAAGTTTTATATGCAACGAGCAGATTATTTACTTGTTTGTGTACACAACCAAGAATAGACTACTGCTCATGACCTCATACTTCGGGCAGGCATACTGTTTCAAGCTCCACGAACCTATTCACTGAGCATGTGTCATGGGCGCAGCACAGATGTTGAAACCACTTTTTCCCCCAGCGCGGGGGGAAATTTAGTGAGTCGTTTGAACTCCAATTTCGCGGGCTTTTTTTTTCATAGGGTTTTTTTTTTTCAACTTTATAGGTTGAATTGGCATTTTTGATGATTTGTTTTGGTAAGTGCATACCGAAAGGTATCAGAATCTGCAAAGTTGTATTTTACATTGCATGTGACCTTTAACATGTGAACTTCACAAATAATGAAAAATGGCAAAATAGACAATTGAGTTTGTGGGAGGTGGGTATAATATATGTGGTTGCTCCAGGGAAAATGAGTATACCCAACTAAGATGAAATGATCATTCAAGTATTAATTTGCATATGTTCAAATACTGACCCAAGTGAATCTAATTTAATCCTGCTTCTTGCTTAAGCTTACAATAGCAGTGTTTTTGTTTTGTTGGGTTTTTTTCGTTTGTTTTTTTTTTATTTTGTTTTGTTTTGCTTTTGGATATTTTTGGTTGTTATTTTGGTGCATTATTCACTGCAGAAGGTTTCTTGATATGGTAGATATGAGACTTGCATTCAGATGGAAAGTAACAATATGCATGGAAATACAACACAGCAAGCTGAAGAGACATTAGGTGATTACAGACATTTTGCCTCTCGAAGCAACTCAAAGTAAATAGGTAATTCTGATTTTGTTTGGTTGCACATATTAAACAGAGTAATGTCTTACCTGTAGTATCTGTATAGATGTACCAATGTTTTGTAAACCTTGTGCTGTGCACTAGGTTTATGATTAGTTGAACAAGGTTCAAGGGTTATACTAGTATTTGACATATTGCAGCTGGGTTGTTTCAGTTTTATAGCAATGGAACAAGGACAAATATATATATCCATATTGCAGATATTTCATGAACCTTACAAACTTTCAATGTTTGCTTTCAGCAAAAATATTTTGACTCTGGTGACTACAATATGGCCAAGGCAAAGATGAACAACCCAAAGAGGCCTCTTGCACCCAATGAGAAACTTTTCTTGCAAGAATCAATTGGAGAGACTATTCCAACCCCAGAAACCCTTCCACCTCGCAAACTCTCACAAGCGACAAGCAAACTTGCATCAGGAGCACTCTCTTGATTGAGCAATGGCAAAGTTCCAAAAGAGACAATTTGGCTAAGGGGAGCTAACTCTAAAGGAAGGCCAACGACTGAAACAGTATCTTGGTTGTCATTGTTATGATGGTTACTGTAAGCTTGAACTGACCTGGATGGATGTGTATATAGGGGCGTGTTTCACACACAATCACACTCACAGGGATCTACATGAGTATTCCTTTGTTTTAGGTTATCAGACATACATCGTTATTCATGTGTAATTAGTGATCATGGTAGTGGAATGAAGACCTTTAGTGCTTGGTTTCCTCCTGCTTGTTGTGCCTCTTTATTGCAGAGCTTTTGTCAAGAGTTAGTGTGCATGTCACCTGCAGAGATATTCTTGTACCTAGTTATTATTGTGGTGCTTTTTTGATTTCATACCTACGAAGGTAGTGTGCCCATATCACAGTAGTCCCCATCAAGCATATCAAGCTGAAAGACAGATTCCCAGTTGAAAGTAAATGGCTTTTGTGATGAATATCTCTCAAGCGCAACATCAATATCCTCTAATGTTCTTGTTGATTTGTGACCTTTCATCTCGTCATGCTTTTATTGCAATGATACTGATTTCCATTGCTGTCTAATGTATGGGGTGTTTAACCCAGGTAGAAAGCATAATATCAGCTGGACAAAGCACCTTAGTCATATATGGGTAACATTTGCTCAGAGTTAAACAGAATTATGGATCAAACTGGCGCTTACCTACTAACTAGTACTTTCGTTAATGTAACATCCTAAAGGCTAGTAGAATTTCAGAATTTGTAGAGTGGCATTGCAGATGTATAAATACTTTGTAACTTGTTTGGTTTGTTGGTTTGGGTTGGGGGAAGGGGATTTGGGGGGATTATATTTATAAGAAAAGAAACAATTTTAGAAGATTTTGAACCTACATTAGTATTGCATAACATCAAAGTTGGAATTAACATGGTATCAATTAATATTTGTCTGTTTTGGCTTTATTTTGCATTGTTGTTGAAAACTGTACAGGCTGATCTTTAGTTTCTTTGAAGGTCTCCCATGTGTATAGCTGCCTTGTTTCTGTTCATTGGACAGATTATGAGGATAAAGATGTCACTTCAGGGTTAGAATTGTAGCAGGTAATAAAATGACACAAAGTTATTTTGCTACACTAGACATGTAAGCTGGTAAACACCTGGCACTAGTGAGTGCTTGTCACTTGTTGTTTCTTGTTTGCAGCAGCACCTACTGCCAAGAACTATGGTACTAACCATACCTACTACTTATATAGCAACTGTTGATCAAGGGATAAAGTTGAAGAATTTATTATATATGATTGTATAATCAGTAAGAGCTTCATGCATGGATCACAGGACTTCTATCTAGTTTCGTAGACTTTTCTTGTAAAAGTCAAACATTGTACGATATTTGTCCGGAGCTTTCACGTCTTCTATTGCCCACTATGAAGAAAATTATCCATGATGGCTGATATGGCAGGCGCAGCCAATATGTTAAAGATTGTTGGAATATGTCATGAAAAATATGAATGCAAGCGAACTGTGTGTATCCTGTGTATTCAGAATGTGTATATATGTAGGTCTTGTTTGTCATTTATTGTTGTATTTGTGACCATATCTCTCTCATTTAAAATGAGAAACACATTTTCTATAAGCAGATGTACATAATAGTACTATGTTCCGAAAAAATATTTGATTACTATATGTACGGGATATGGCATCAGAACAGTACACCGAACACCTCTGTTATGTCTTTTAATATAGTTAAAGCACTCCTTTTATTCAGCAAATACTTTCCTTGAAAACTTAATTTTTTCATGTCAGAAATGTTTACAGGATCTTGTGTAGGTGGTCCATATGAATTAATGTTAACAGGATTGCATTAGTGTTTTCCATCTGTTAAATATTTTTCCAGCATTAAATGTGCTATGTGTTTATGTGTCAGTTATTAATAGACTATTGTTTCAGTTGTTAGATAGTTGCACCCAAAATGCAGAAAGTTGAAAGCTACAATAAACATCACAATTATTTTTTTAGAAGTAGTAACTTGGTTTGGTGACTAGGCAACATAAATAAATCAGTGTCTTTCATGGTAAACTGCACATGAGTAAAACATACAATCATGTTACGGCTAAAATGTAAATTGTGTTAAATTATCAGAAATAATTATTTTTGTGCTAACAATGTGATAAGATATTCAGTGCATGCTTAGTAAGAGTAGCAAGTGAACTGTGTAGATTCAGGATTTCAGTTTGAAGAAGTTTTAAGGAAAGCAGTCTGACTAAAAGTTAACTAGGAAATTCTTTGTCTCTTCTGTTGTGGTGAGTCTGTCTTGTGAAAGAAGAACAATAGATGCATCAATATCAAATGTACACTGTTGTTTTAAATAGAACCATCAAGCTTTATAAATTACGCAGGAATTTTATCAGAAATAAAGTTTGATGTTCAGTTTCTAGAAATCTTACTTATTTTTCCCACTATACTCTTATTATGTGAGGACATTGTAGATAAATCAGAGCAAAAGCCAGTCACATGTTGACAAAGTTGGAATGTTGAGATGCATCCAACCTTCTGAGTACATATGTTTACTGATAGTTAATTCTGAATTCATATTTGGCCAAGTGAGTGTGGATGCCGATAACACCCATTGGTAAATTCCAATGTGTTCACAGATAAGATCAGTGTCCAAAAATTTGCTGACTATCCCAGTTACCAAAACAGTTTCCTATGGATAGAGATCCTTTTCATTTGCAGCTGCAACTGAGTGGAATCAGTTACCACAATACATTAAAGACTGACCGTTTCTGTTTAAATCCAGACTCAAAATATATCCATGTAAGCAGGCATTCTGTGATGAGTCAAGTCAGTGAACCCTTGGGCTGTGCGCTTAGAGCACCTTGCGCAATATAAATGAACTATTATTGTTATTATATAGATTAATACTGATATGCAGCAAAGAGGCTTTGGGAGATCCTGGCACAGTCAGGCTGGTAAAGCTCATCATCAGCTCAGGGCCCTCACCCCCTCTACATGCAGCCCAGACAGTGAATGGGACTTCTCCCAGGAAACACTGCCTAGTCGAACCCACCAAGAACTTTCCGGAGGATGTGAAGGCTCCCCAACACTGCGGCCTTCTGCATTGCCCAAATTGTCAGAAGGGCTGTGCTCCCGGGGGAGAACCTGGGCACTCTCCTGATCTGCGCCAAGAAATAAGGAGGTACCAAACCAAGGGCACCGAGAACAATGGGGAGCCTGACAACAGTGTACTTGGGATGCAGGCAAGACATTTCAAAGGCGAGGTCCGCATATTTATCATGCTTTTCCTGAATCTTTTCAATCACATTGCGGTCAAAAGGGACAGAAAATTCAATTATATAAATAATTTCATTTGTTTTATCAAAAAGGGCAAGATCAGGGTTTGTGGACAGGAATTCGTCTTAGGCTGTATATTGGCCTATTCCAGAGAAGTTTGAAAGCATCATTTTCGAGGACACCCTGGACATGTTCAGGGTCATACCATGGATGGTCAAAGTCACAGGCATGGCGGAGATGGTAGTAAAAGCAGCGAGCCATGCCATCATGCCTTTTAAGATATGCTGTCTGTGCCAAGGGAGGGCATCCACTGACAAGGTGTTGGACAGTCTCTGTAAATTAATTGCAAAGACGACATTTCATATTGATATTTTCTTTAAGAATCACGTTCTAGTGATTGCGAGTGGGAAGTGACTGGTCCTGAGCAGCAAAATGGAAGCCCTCAGTTTCACATTTGATACCAGCCGACTTCATCCAGGCGAAGGAGTCAGTTGGATTGCTGTTCTGTTCCAAACACTGCATGTACACACGATGCAATGGCTTCTCAGAAAGCTTCTCCACAAAGGACAGACTCTGAGCAGACTTGGTAAAGGACTAAAGGGTGTACTCCCATTGCTGTACCGTCCAGCAGTACATCGCCATCAACAAAATCAACTTCAAATTTCAGATTGTGTCCAACAACCTTGGCATGCTTGAAAAGCTGTGGAATTCCTTGCTTTCATCATGAGTCTTGCATCACCAGAGGATCATCCGATAAATGAATATGTACAAAAGTACACAATAAAATTCTGAAGAGCTTTCAGAAGAGCTTTCATATTAATCAGGCCCCGACCTCCAGAATTGACTGGCATGTATAAACGATTAAGAGAGGAACGAGGGTGGTGCGCTCTGTTATCAGACATGATCCTTCTGGTCAGGAGGTCAAGACCCTGGGTGTCTTGTTTTGTCCAGTCAACTACAATCAAAGTATTGGTGGCTTTGACCTTGTTTCAAGCATTTAGCTCAGAGCTCCAGATTTTCTTCAAACGAGATTTATACTCGGCCCGAAGTTTATCTTGAATCTGGGCTTTCTGGAGCTTGTCTTGAACTTGCATTCCAAGATAGGTGTAGGCCTGATCTTCCACAAGATGCTCAATAACTCCTCCCCCTGGTAACCTGACCGATCCATCATTGGTTACTTTGCCACGTTTCAAATGAAGAGTATTACATTTGTCTAGTCCAAATGTCATGCCAATATCATTAGAGAAGGACTTGACAAGGAGAACCTGTTCTATCAAATTGGTCTCTCCTTTGGCAAGGAGCTTGATGTCATCCATGCAGAGGAGATGAGTAAGAGGTGTTGGGGATCTGTACTGAGGAGGTCCAGGATGGTAGCCCTCCTCCCTATTGAGCAGAAAACTCAAAGGATTTAGAGACAGACACAAAAGCAAAGGACCAAAGGAGTCCCTCTGGAAAATTCCCCTTCTGATTGGAATAGGTTCTGAAGTGTGCACCTGCCCTTGCGAGTACTTCTCAAGTTGAGTCGACCAGCAACTCATTAAAGACTTGAGTAAATCAAGTAGTCGCTCAGGGAGGTCAATGCACTGAAGAGACTTCAAAATCCATTCGTGAGGGACAGAGTCATATGCCTTTTTGTAGTCAATCCAGCACATGGAGAGGTTGCGGTGATATGTTTTAGCCTCTTCCAAAATCAATTTCTGTACAAGAAGTTCATCCTTGCACCCCCAACATCCCTTTCTCGCCTCCTTCTGCTCTCTGTAAATTATCTCATTGGAAGAGCAGTAAGATGACACGATGTTTGTCAAACACCCTGTGAATAATTTGTATTGAGTATTTAGTCATGTGATAGGGCGGAAGTTTTTGGGATCAGTCAAGTCTCCTTTTTTGGGAAGGAGTATCGTGCAACCTTTGCAGAAGCATGGAGGAACATCACCTGTGTCCACAAGAGAGTTAAAACTGAAGTAATGGTACATATGTCATATTTGGGATTTCACTTTCTCAGTGAAGTACAAATTCTAGTACTTTTTTGGTTGAGTCCCATCCGGGATTCGAACCCGCACCTTCAGAGTCGGGCACCTAATCACCAGCACACAAAGTCAGCTGCCTAACCCGCTCAGCCACTGCGACTTCCACAAAAAATGAAAGTCGGACAACTGGTAGTCTAGACTGCGTACTTTGTGTACCCCTCTGATAAGTGTGAATTGGCACGGATCCCGCATACGAAAGCTATGATTACACAATGCCATTTAGAAAGTGGTCAAATGCAACATAGCTTTCTGGGTGACTGAGTGATGTATGTTTGGTTAAGGGAATATGATATTCCCCTATCTAGGCCCACCACTAAGAGGCGTACATCACCATGATTATCCAGGGTAATTATAATAATGCGTTAGTCCATTCAGCATGACATGTTTGTGGAAACAGGCACATGATAAATACCCAGGAATATCCTCCACATTGCTATAGAATATGTCAGGTAGGTATGAAACAGCACTATACTGGTGAGTTCGGTACATACAATAATCATGATTTATACACATACATGACAAACAAATATACATAAGCTCCAGTTCAGAAATTTATTTTGACTAAATTTTACCAAACATGTAATCCATAAATATCCTAATAACAATACTGTTAAAGGGGTTTAGTTTCCTGTTAGGTGAATACTGATTAATATATATTTTAAGGGACATTTTCAAACATAGTCCAATCTTATTTCACATCAATTGCAAGAATTCATCTTAGTTGTTGATAAAGAGACGAGTCGTTATTTCCCCGACAGCTACCTTGCTCATGTCACGTTGATAGCTTGTACATGTTTATAATTTCAGCACTGTCATGATACTGCTGGAATATTGCTAAAAGTGGGGTAAAACTTAACTCCTTCACTCACTAAAATATCTTTTCAATAAGACATCTAAGCTGTATTCTACTTGTAGAATAATTATGGAACATAAAAGTCATTTAATATTATCTATTTCCAAAAATCGTTGTTGAACACACATACTATAAATCATAATACTGATATCAGTTAGACCATATTGTCATCATTTCTATGCCAAAATTTACATCATGTACAAGGTGAAAAATATTTACATATGTATAATAAATTCAACCTCATTAAAAACTCATATTTTCCTTAAACTCTCCTCTCTTCCAAGACAACCATCCATTTGCTCCATTCAAAACTGCTAGTCTGTTTTTATGTTGGTACACAGACATATGCTGCAGAGTTTTCTCAATCTTCTCACTCTCAGCTTTACCAAGAAGTTAACATTAGTAACATTGCTTGAAGTTTGCTAAAAGCGGCATAGAACCAACTCACTCACTCATGTAATGATATAGAACAAGATGAGTAAATTATGACATTCACATGCTTGTAGAGTCTGCAGTACTGAAGGCAGTGAGTTGGAACGAGTTACAAACAGTCTCGAACATCAGTTTTCAAAAAAAAAAAAAAACAGCATCATGAGACAATTCATAATATACTTAACATAAACAATGAATATGAAATTTTGAAATGAAATCAGGAATCATGCTAATGTCAGATCTATTGACCCGTCTTGCAAGAAGGAAACCTAGGTATCATTTTCACAGGGTTCAATGGCTTTATTTACCATCATACATAAAGACTTGTTTCAGTGCATGCCTAGAACATTGACAAGCACACAGCGAAGGTGGAAAATGTTATAATGCATACCCTTGATGCTTTACAATTCCACACTGACATCCTCCTTACAAGGACTGATGTTATTTTCTATCACAGATGTGCAAGTTCCACAATGTTGGCAATTCAACTGAAGGAGAACCGGTCATCCCAAGCTGGCTTTTCTTTGGCACTTCTACTTGTGGGATGTTTTGGTTTCTTTGATGAATCACCTCTCCTCTGAAAAATAAACCAGAGACATTGTTTTGTTTGTTGTTAAGAGACACACTTGGCAATATTGTAGAAAATTGGTACAAGGTTTTATCCTGCCCCACAGCATTAAGGGTCAAATAACCTCTAAATGCTAATATCTATTTATTTTCTTTTATGAGGGTCTTGTAAAGTCATGAAATAGTGTAGTCTACAGTTTTAATTTCATAACCGTAACGTTTTTTTGTCAAGAATTTTGTAAAACATCCTTTTTGCATGTTTTTGCAAACATGATGCAGATTTCTGTATTGTGAAATCCCGGGTAGCAGCCTTGCACTACACAGTCCAGTGCTCTGTATTATATGAAACAATCCATGTTCTTGGAATATGACACCAGTGAAGATCCACGTTAGATCTGGATTGGTTATTGCAAGAAGTGACACATGGGATTGGGTGGTCTTGCTCACTGACGTTGTTGACATGTCATGGCATCCCAATTACAATGATCAATGTTCATGCCATTGATCACTTATTGCCTGGTCCAGATTGTGTATATGTAATGTAGACTGCTGCCATATAGCTGGAATATTGCTGAGTGGGGAGTTAAACAACAAACCAATCTTTGAGTATGTGATTCCTATCAGTTAACTTCATGATATCAGGTGTTCCCAGCCAATCCATTTAGTCACTTCTGATCACAAGCACTGTTTGCTTGGGATATAATTGACTGTGAAAACCTATTAGAGATTCCTCTGACAGGCATCTGAGATGTAAGTGATGTAAGATGATTCGTATAATTTTCATTAGGAAAGAAATATCTCAAGTTATCAGCTCTTGGCCATTAGATGATGGTTAGGCCCTGAACTGGAAATGGTGAAAGCCATAGTGGTCTAACAGTGTAATGATGTGGTATTTTATCATGACCTAATACACCACAGAGGTTGCCTGAGACATGTTTTCAGAGTATGAAACTCGAAAACATTTCAGCCAGAACACAAGGCCGCTTAGGTGGAAAACATGACAGCCCTGACCAAAAATTTATCTGCAAACAAAAAATACTAATTTACTTAGTAAAAATAGATCAAAACTTGTAAAATGCTGAAAAAATAATGCCAGTGTAAAAAATAGAATTAACTGTTTATTTCAGAAATGTGAGTGAATTAAGAATGATTTATTGTCCTGAAATATGATGAATATTTTCGTATTCATGTCGAAATCCTAAAATGACTGTCAGGTAGGTGAACTTGAGAATCTGGCAGTCCATTTGGAAAATCACTCATCCCAGGCGGTTGAGCAGGTGGGTATTTCAAACACTGATATTTTAAGTCTTAATTTCAGTATTTTGACAACATTTTGAATAGATTTAACAAACACCAACGGTTTTCACTTGTAATATAAACACTTAAAGAGGCATTAAACCACTTTCACAGCATGAATGCATGTACAAAATAATGGTAAAATCAACTTAGAGAATATTAGATGAGTGCTCATGTCATAAACACAGTATGATATGTGCATGAACATAATATTCTATTTATTACTGAAGTTGTGAAATTGAGGAAATAAACCAAAATCTACTTTCAAGCAAGCATTGGCAGGCTACGTGACATCAGGGCAATGTCCATGACGTGATGTCACAATGACAAAGTGATATTTTGCCCTAGGGCATAGTACGAAAAATATGAACCATGATATTTTCACCATTGTAGGTAATAAAGTTCATAATGACTGCGATGAATGTATTGCAAGTTGTTGTGCAATGAAGTGTAGCTGATTAAAAGTAATGATGTGATATTTTTAATTATTACTCGCCCGTTGAAGATACTGCAGTTTAATATTTTCACTTCTGTATTACACTAGTGTAATACCGCTTGACCTATGACGTCAAAATGGTTCAAAATTGTGACGTCACAATGCTAATGTTAATGTCGCGATTTTACTAGACCTTGTTTGACTTGAAAGCTGAGTGTCCTCACACTATAGGCAATTTCGCCGCAGTTTCTGTCAATTTATGTTGGCGAGTAATAAACAGATTACTAAACTCGCTTCCGTGAAATACCATTTTCATATCCTCTATGTGAAACATTTTGGAAGATGCTTTTGACAAGACAACTAACACAATAAAAAAATTATATGACAAATTAATATGACAAACTTTCTGATTGACTTGGTAACAAGGCATTTTCATTTATATTTAATTCAGTAATGTAATGGGAATTTGAAAATGGAGGAATTGTGAATTTCTCACACACCGCCATTTCCTATTGGAACAGCGGGATATCTTAACAAACTCAGACAGACAGACAGACAGACAGACAGACAGACAGACAGACAGACAGAAAGACATTTTATTCAGTAATAGGCCAGTGGCCCAAAATACAAACATAGGTATAATTAGAATTTACATGCGTTTACCTAAATACATCAGAATCTCTTATTTTCCCAACATTATATAAAAATAGGCATACGTTTTTTATAACATCTATATTTTTTGAAGTCATAATGTTTATAAAGCTGTGTTGTGATATAGGGTGTTTCAAGTATTTATCCAGAAACTTTTTTCTTATGTCTAGGTAGGCTTTACAATAAAGTAAAACATGTATTTCATCTTCAATTACATACAAATTCTTTTGATAGCAAAAGTGACAGAATCTTGAATCATAAGGGATATTGTTGTATCTGCCAGTCTCAGAACAAAGTTTATATTTGCCGCATCTAAATTTTGTTAAAGAATTTCTCAAATATGGGGCAATATCTATAGAGAGATAAGATTCGACATTCAAGGTGGACTTAAAGAGTATATAATTAGAACACTTGGTTGTATTATGTAGCGATGAGAACCAGTCTTGTGAAAGATTATCAGATAGTCTTTGTTTAAAAACAGACATGAAGACATCAATATTACCAATATCCTGTGCAATCCAGACAAAGCCAAACCCAAGTCTATATAATATATTCTTGATATGAGATGCCCAAGTCGTTCGTCCAGATTCATCTAGTGACTTTAGCATTAAATAACACTGGTGGGGCAACCTACAACTTGGGAGAGTTAAAAGTCTACACCAATATTTAACTGCCCTTGACATATAAGTAAGCTGAAGAGGGAATCTGCCACATTCACCTAGTGCCATGTTGTTGCAAGTATTTTTACCAACTTTTAAGAAATATTTACATGTTTTTATCTGTATTTGTTCGATGATTTTACAGTGGGTAACACCCCAAATTTCAGAACCGTAGCAGAGAATCGGTTTTACCATAGCATCAAATATTCTAAAAAGATCTGCACATAAACTCAAAGTTTATAAATATGTAATTGGTTGATGAGCTGATTAAATCAATGTGAATGTTCAAATATATGTCAACAAATCTCACACTTCCTCACTAAAGTTTCGGCTTGTCTAGTGCAACTGATTGGCCTCCAAGGAGGCCCATAACTCAGTATATGATCTCTGTGTTTGTGTACATTGATACGCATGCCAGTCACTGGACTCTTGAGTCCCAGCTTGACTATTTAACTAACTGTAAAGTATTAGAATTTATATACATGCAAATGATCAGTTTTGCTATGGAGGTCTTCCACACCACTAGGAGGAGGTCTTCTTTGACAATGGAATCTAGTTACTCTAGTTACCAAACTTTCTGGTTTTACTGTGTGAGGATAAGCACACAGAGCAACTATCTTCACTATATGCAGAGACGATAATGCATCCAAGGAAATTCCAGTCCCATATCATACCACTGAAGCAGACAATTTAACTGAAATATTCGTAGACCCCACTTTTATGGGTCCCTAGAGGTTTACGCTACAGACATACACATTTTTACACTGAAACGATCATGCAGATGCCATTTTTTGTTTACTCTAGCGATTAGGGTTAGGTTGGCAGGGACTAACAAAGTGAAGAAGTCCCAGACCTTGTTCAAAGAATCATTATTAAATAATATTTGCTCAGGGAAAATTTAAATGAAGACACTGGAAATATTTTGTTTTAAATGTTACTAAGGAATAAATTCATTCATAGCCATTATCAAATCGCTATGTGGATGTTAAAATGCATTCTTATGTATGTTTATTTCCATAACCTTTAAATCGTGGATATGACATACTACTTAACATGACCATGCCTTAGGGCAAGCGATCAAATTTAGACAGTAGCTTATAGTGTTACTCACTTCATATGCAGTATCATACCTTAAAATCAGGGATATCATTTGATGAGCTTTTCTTGTGTATAGGTGGGAGGACAGATGGTCCTTGATGTTTTCTTGAGTTTGACGACGCATTACTGTATGCAGATTTCGCGCTTGACAGTCTTTCACGACGTTTTGATTCTTGTCTACGAAGCATCTCTTTCAATTTCATGTTTACTTTGTATGCCTCGTGCAATAGTTCCTCGGTGTCTTCCTCTGTCAAATCAACACTTTCTAACTGCTTTAGCAAGGCATCGGGATCAGTCAAATTAAATGTTGCTTCTTCTTTCCCGTCGTCTGTCGCGGCATCTGTGTGTGTTTGCTTTTTGTTGTCCCCTTCATCAACTCGTTGATTTGTATTTCTGTCGTGTTGTTCAGATTCTGAACAACTGTCACTGTCTCTGCCGTCCTCACCTCCGTTTCCATCGTATTTTGAAGTTCCCGACGCCATCGCTATTTTACGGTTTTCATACCACTTCACATCCGCAACCAAACAATTTGCTTCGAAGATCACTATCGGAATGTTTCACGTCAAGCGTCGTTCGAAACGGAAGTGTTACCTTCAAGAACTATAACTCTGGGATGTATTTCCGGTAGCTCCTTTCAAGTCTAAAAATAGATTCTGTTGTCTTTCCGAGCTGCCACCTAACAAACTCAGTGTTGCAGGGCCATGGCGTGACCAGCCCCTATTCCAGGCTTTACGGAAAAAGCCGAACGGCAGATTACAATACATCCATTGTAAATTGAATTGTGTTTTTATCTCTTTTTAACGTAAAATGAGTTATATGCAAGAGTCGAATCCATTGTTCATGGAAAAATGTTTGAAGACGACATGAATTCAGATATGTGTATTAGACATAATTTTTCGTACGCTTCAGTGACTTAAGAAATAGTGGATTATTATCATCCCTGAAATTTTGTTGAACAATTCATAGGGTATCGTTTTCAGAATTAATTTTAATATTTAATATATGTGTCATATGGTTATGTTCATAGACTCAGCGTCTATTATAGGCATTGTACTATTCTGGACTGTTTAAGGATTCTGTTTCTTTTGTTCCCGAGGATGTTCGAAGGAATGTGATCAAACGATTTCCTGTTAAACTGGCAGGCTGCTCCAAACTATAATGTGCAGCCTTGCCTGAAATGAACTGAACTTGCTGAACTACACAACTAAACTATTTACTCTTTCATAAAAAGACTTTTCGTTTCCAGGGCAAAACGCGGATCTAATTCAAATGTAAATAGATTTGCCTCACACACAACACATAAATGCTTAATCTTTTCCGAGAAAATACTTTGTACAGATGTATCACCCCAGCACATGCAGCAGCCAGTCAGCAGCACTCTTGTTTAAGTTCAAACGCCTAATCTGTCAGTATCTCTGCAACATATATGATCGTTTTAAACGATTAAGTGAGAACTGTGCTGTAATTATCTGTCGGTAGGTCTTATGTTAAAAGTACATGCAAGTTCATTTTGCATTGTCACAACTGCATTTGCACAGATATCAAACGTTCCTTTTCCGTGTACATCCAGCAGTTAAGGTCCCTAATTATAACTGCAAGCATAATTCTAACCTAATGACTTCAACTTATAAACACGAAATATATACACGGGATGGTATTAGAAGTCACTAGAGAGTAAAATTCAGCAAGGAAAGGAATGTATAGGTAACGTTTAATGTTTGCCAAGATGCGTCTAAAGTGATTCCAAGGACCATTATTTACTTGGAAAGTATCCCGCACTCTCTACCCCTTTGGAACCCAGGCTTTAGCTCATTTGAGTCACAATAAGTCCAGTTATATTTCTACATGTTTAAATCGGTCTCAGCAAACAAGAAGAAACTTTCTTGTGCACAGCTGGATTCAAAGGGGCTTTAAGAAAAATGCAGATATTAATCTGTTCTTTACAATTTACCTTACATTATGCACAAGGTTAATTATGCTGCGGAGTTGGAAATATGCATATGCATATATCCGTTAAAACACTATTTGGAGGACTTACGACATCCTCAATCCGGCAGTCAAAAACAGTAAAGTCGTTATGTTATCTTGTGTTGTCTTCTTCTTGACATGCATATACTGAGTAAAAAAAGAGACTTCATATTGTTTCATTGCTACCAACCATGTAGAGGATTCCGTGAGCAGTCTGCTTCCCATGTATCCTGGACCAAGGAACCGACAACAACACTTCATGATGATTTGTCTTTATTTACACGAGCCTCCCAATAAACAATGCCTGCACGGTTCAGTAGGTATGAAACATTCTTTTATATAATAGCCTTTTCAAATGTCAATGTTTTTCTACATAATGCTTGATGTTATAGTGAACATCACCAATAATAATAGGTCATGTACTGATTTGTATGGGTTTTTTTTCCAATTTATCTTGATTTAGAATGCTGGTCCACGCTGTCCTGCAGTGCATAAATTATGATGAAGACAAACAATCCAAATATCTGCAACAGACTTTCCTTGTACGTAGGTGGTCACGATGTCAATCACTTGACTGTTTGGTCCAGATTCGGTAATTTACAGATCGCCGTGTTACAGCCGGAAGAGTGCTGAGAGCGGCACAGTACAACAAACACAATGAGAGTTTTGAAACATGATTCACCCACCACATTAAATCATCAATACATAAGCGAGTGCGTGATTGAATATGGTATCATGGCGCTTGCAGAATTTCTCCATATTATGGCGGCGGACACCGGAAGTATACCCATGTGACATGACAAGCAAAACGTGTTAACAAGGGTACCCCTAGCCCATTCCCCGCTCACACTCACACTCACACTCCCACTCACACTCAAGCTCACATCTCCCACTCCAAGACCTCCACGCCGCCCCATCCCATCCCATCCCCAATCGATGTAATGCTCGAGCCCGCAAGTCCCATCGATTCGAGGTAGTTTAGAAACATTTGGTCCGGAACGAATTGAATTTTAAAGATCAGTGTTTTAGTTGTATGAAGACGTGCAGTAAGAAATCCAGAAGTGGGGTATGTCATGTTACCTTTTCATTCGGCGAATCCAAGACTTACATGGATCTAACAGGTCCGAAAACACGCGTATATAGTCCTGACAAACCAAGGATGTGCATGGTACTGGTAAACTCGGAACCACGCGGATGGCAACTTGGATTGACAAACCCAGAGCTCAGAAGCACGCGGGTGGTTCGTTTTGTAACGGGTCCACATTTTCTACCCGGGCACCCCACTCCTTTTTACCCTACCCTACCCGGGTAAGGATACCCGTTATGATAATTCGTGACATCAAGTTTGGAAAAAATGATAAATTATTTTTCAGTTCTGAGGCTAAAATTTCGAGTTTTGCAATATCTTAACCGTGTGTACATCATATCCAAAAGAAGTGACTGTAGATTAGGTCTGTATCTTCAAAGACGATACAAGCATTTAATTATGAAAGAATAACATGGTACATTGTTTAATCTTAGTCACATAATCATAATGGGTATTGAGACGGGTACCCGTCCCAGCCCTATATGGTACTAAAATACACAGTTGCACAGTATCTTGAAAAGTTATGTGTGATGGTAACAAACCAAGAAGAGCGTGACAGGTGCTGGCAAACACAGGAAAAAGCAAATGGAGCGAAAATGAGATTGAAACCTAACACCAGCTCAAGGTGCGCAACTCTGTACAGCGATGGAAATGGTAGAAGACGCGAAACATAAAGCACCTTGTCCAGTATACAACAAAATCAGAACGAAATGCCACGGCACGTTTCTGGACAGACAGTTTTCACTTAGGAAGCTACAAAAGCACTATACAGCCACGAAGAAAGAAGTCACAGAATGTCACTGTGTTTCAAACCATCCGTTGAAAAATACGTGATCACATGACTGTGCTGGATGGACATGCCGAAGTACTAGAGCTGCCCGCTTGCAGTGAACTAGGCACACGTCTAGCAGGTCGGAGACATGCCCCTGCTTACATTCGTTTTGGCATGTAGTTGAATGGCGGTGGAACTTTCACAAGTGGTGCCTGAAAATAAAAACACATGGATTGGAAGAGGTTCTCAGATAAACAGACTATAAAATTTTGTCTCTGGTATTTGCAAAGCCATATAAGATTAATGTTTATGTTCCTGTCTTGCTCGAAACTAGGAAGATACGGAAAGCCATAGTGCTGACGGCGAGGTCCGAGCTGTATATGCAGATATTACAATGTTTCGCGGTGACGCTAGGGAGGGAAAGCCCCAGAGTCAGTATCGTAATAAAACCGCACACATTCGTAAACTTACTTATACGCTTTTAACGATTCGAAAAAAATCAAAGAAGGTCATTCTGTTAGAAAATGTTTTACACCTTCTGTATTGTGTTAACTCTTTTTTTCTGTATTATCTATCGTTATGCCGTAAAGTATTTTCTTATTGTACGTGAGTGAGTGAGTGAGTTTTAGTTTTACGCCGCACTCAGCAATATTCCAGCTATATGGCGGCGGTCTGTAAATAATCGAGTCTGGACCAGACAATCCAGTGATCAACAACATGAGCATCGATCTGCGTACTTGGGAACCGATGACATGTGTCAACCAAGTCAGCTAGCCTGACCACTCGATCCCTTTAGTCGCCTCTTACGACAAGCTGAGTCGCCTTTAATAGCAAGCATGGGTTGCTGAAGGCCTATTCTACCCCGGAACCTTCACGGGTCTCTTATTGTACGTGTACCAACAGGCTGTAAAACTGAAATAAAGTGCCTCCGAACCGCTTTGTTAGCGTGTACCGAGAATTTAGTAGTCGCCATGCTGACAGCCAGCTCATCAAATCTGACGTGTATTGAAACAGATGTAAGATCTTCACTGAAAGACGAGTGAAAGGCCTGTTATGAACGAGACCAAAATACATATTATGTTTTGATTTATTTTCCAACCACTTTAGGCCATACAGAATTCCCTCTTGTTCTTCATAAGTTACATTACTACGTGCACTATTGAAAGTAGTTTATACCCAGAAGGACAGCGATTGACATCAGCTAGACAAGACTGGAACCACTCACAAGTCCGCCATTCATCATGTCAGTGACAGCTCGCTCCACTCTGCTGCACTGCTTGTCAATTGCACGTTGTTTGAGAGACGTCATAGAATGACTGCATTCCATCATTGCGCACATAGGGTCATTTGGGTTACACTGTTTGAACTGTAATGAAAGAAAATTCACGTCTGAAATGGAACTGATACCACCTCATATGACAATCACGCGATTATCTACCTTAAACGGCTAACATACGGGTTTCTGCAGCATTGCAAGTGGTATTTCCCACAGAAGCTTGTCTCGCTTAGAAACGGCGTTAGGACGACGTATAGGTATATGAAGTGTTCGCTCGTCACGCCGAAGACCCGGGTTCGATTCCCCGCATGGGTAAATGTGTAAAGCCCATTTCGGGTGTCTCTTTCCACTTTCACTCACTCACTCACTCACTCACTCACCTGTTTGTATATATCACCCTGGAAACCGCTCCTCAACAGGAAGATGGCGATGTCCTCGCGTCTCTGGTCCACGCAGTCAAACAACACCGAACTGAACCTCGTCACGTCCCCGTGTTCCTTGAGACCGGTCACCAGCCGTGTGACCATATCGAGGTCAGCTCTCTGTAACAGTAGAGTCAGTGATGGTTATCCATAAATGATCGCAACCCCCTCCCCATAGGAAAGAATACAGAAAAAAATCAAACAAAACAGTGAATGGAAAACAGTGACAATGGAAAAAAACTTGTCTTTATTGTCATTTATAGATGTTCTTTGTCAGATGCGGGCGGTAGGGTAGCCTAGTTGTTAAATCGTTTGCTCGTCACGCCGAAGACTCGGGTTTGTTTCACCACATGGGTACAATATGTGAAGCTCATTTCGATGCTCCCCGCCGTGATATCGCTGAAATATTTTTAAAGCGACGTAAAACTAAACTCACCCATTCTTTCTTTGTCAGATACAAACAAATACTTGACATACTCCGCATACTTGAAAATTACCGATGTGCTAGCATAGACAAATACATGTACTGCAAATATACTCACCGTAATAGCACCTTTTAAGCTTTCCTCAAAGCTAGTTTCGTATATGAAGATTTCCGCGTCGAAGTCCTGGACCTCTTTTTGCAGGATCAGGAACTCCTGGTTGCTGCACATCTTCCTGCTGTAGGCGACAGGACGCCTTCCTCTCTGTGAGATGTAGGGAGTGCATGTGAGCCATGGTTATATAGGTATTTCAGTTGAAAGAAACATGCCACCACACAATGCACAGTATGATCCGTTAGTTCGAAACAGGGACTCAATCCTCCCCTCAAAACAGTATAAAACTTGTGCTGAGCTAACACTGTGTAATCAGTAATACAGCGTATGTTACACGTCACAAGACAGTATGTACATAAGGCACAGGCTACTCGCGGCTGTTGGAGGAACATAATTAATACGTAATCTTTGATGCCAAAACGAAGAGTTTTGAAAAAACACATCGGTGAACAACATTATGTTTTTCAAATTCGTATTTATGTTCTGCTTGTCATATATTCTGGTAAAACCGTGAAAGGTTTAGTTCAAACTGGGATATTTTCTTGCTGCAGACTCTGGAATAGTTCGATTTATAGATGTCTGAAGCCCGTTTCTGGTGTCCCACGCGGCAATATTGCTTAAATATTGATAAAAGTGGCGTAAAATCATACTCACTCACTCCTAGGCAAATATCGGCCTCTGGTGGAAGTAGACGCTCGGTGTGCAACTGTGTCTGTTACACGTTGAATTCAATGTTCAACGCGTCTGTGAGTACGTATGTAATCCCCCCTGCTTGATTTTCAGGCGAGTAGCATATCAATATAAAGCCGGTAGGTTTATATTAAGCTTTATATTTAGATAACATTGAGGGTCCGCCTAACGTTCATAGCTAAAATGTGTAAACTGGGTTTTTCTATAATGGTAGCTACGCTTTTGACTTTTCAAGAGCAAGGATTGTACATGCCTGCGTGTTTCGTTGTCAGGCATGTTACCGGGTCCAAGGTTGTGAATCAGTAATTGTGAGACCGGAATGCAACCATAGAAACGTTCTTTCCCCTCACGTATAGCCTCCTACACATGGTGAGACCGGAAGTGACCTCTACATACCACATCACCTTGATCCGGGTTAGCACCTTGTCTCTCAAGGACATCGATCACCTCTGGGTCATCCATGAACAAGTACGCATAATGGAGCGGATATCGACCAAGCTGAAATTGCAAGACGTGTAAGTCATCCATAAAAATAGATGGAAAACTGAATACATCATGCATATGGTAACATTTGTGGGTCATGTTTTATGACGATTATAAAGATGTGTTTTAAAGCGGAATATATCATTAATACGATAAGGGGATATATGGCCAAAACATCTCCAAGAAGAAAAGACTTGAACGCCGATACGCCTTTTACGCGACACGGTTTACATCCTGAATAAATCTACAACATAATATGATTTGAAAGAAAATCATAGAGTACAATAGTGATTAGAACACAGGATTGCAGTATCCTGGGATGCCAAAGGGACGCAACTCCACAAAGTTAATTGTGGCATCTAGTGTCCACCTATGCCTCTAAACGTGTGAGATTCGTTTGCGCAAGTCACAGTCGTACAACATTATTCCTGTTGTATATCTGTTAAGTTTTTGCTCAATGGTAACTGCATTACGAGTATTGCATTGTGGATGGGCAAGCTGGTCTAGTTACGTTATCCGGTATGTTGACAGAGAAGCTGCAGTCCCGAGCAAGCATCAGAGTGGCGTCTCTGTGACGTAGCAGCATGGCCTTGAGTAATGGTGTCCTGCCGCACTTATCCCTCGCGTTAGCGTATTTCTGGCACGACAACAACTTCTTCAGGTCGTCGAGCGCATCGTCCTCGACGGCAGTAAACACGCGTCTGACATACGTCTGAAAAAACAGAAATTTCCATCCAGTGAGGTATTTCGTAAGAGGGAAAGCAGAACTCGCTAATGCCGATTGATTGTTTTTAAGTGGTTACATATACAATTCTCCATGTCTTCGAGTAACACAACTGTAGCGTTGAAATGCTAATAAAAGCGGTTTAAAATCTTCTCAACGTAACGTTCAAATGTTCATAGTGATGGTTTGGCTAGGTTTAAGGACCCTATCGGTTAAGATAATGTTATCAACTTACCTTCTCGCCTAATGTGTGTTAATAAATTTCCGAAATTAAAAAATAATTACTCCAAATATCAAAATCTCTATCTCTACCGACCACGTGTCACGTATCAATTCAAAGGAATATTTTCTCAAATTTCATAAACTACGTTTAGTACAACTTTAACACCAACGTATTTTCCATGCACACACCCTTCCCCTTCCTCCCCTACCCTCTTTCCTCCCCTCCTCCCCACACTCCAAACACCAATATACCAATAACGTCTTGCACTATTTTAATACAGTACTAAAGTACCCACGAACTTAAGAAAACTAATTAAATTAAAATTCTTTATCTTCAATTTGTTTTCTTTCAAAAATCCCTTACCAATACCTTTTAGTTACAACTTATTTTTGTGTCAGTAACACTTCCTTTACCTGTATTGCATCCACAAGCTTGACGACCTCAAATACCTGTCGCGAGGAATGTTTTTTTGCATATTCTGCTGCTGTCTTTCCAGAACTGTCCTTGATGTCAGTAAATGAGTAGTTCTCAAGAATCAGCTTCTCCACGGCATCAAACTGTTTGTTTTTTATGAGCTTCAGTACCTGTTCATCAATCAGTTTCACATACACAGTTAAGTTCAACGCTTGGGCATAGTCACGTGCTGTTCTCCCGAACTTGTCTCTGGCGGAGATGCTAACTCCAGCTGTCAGGACACTTTTAGCAATGTTCTCTGTCTCTTTGTGTTTGATGACTTCAAATAGGATGGTCTGGCCGTCGGGATTGCGGGCGTAGAGATCGGACCCCTGGAACAACCGCTCTATAACCTTGTCATCGCGTGGACGGAATTGACTCGTTAACACCTGTAATTTCAAATGGAGGTAAGTACAATGGAACTGACTCGTTAACATCTGTAATTTCAAATGGAGGTGCGTACAATGGAACTGACTCGTTAACACCTGTAATTTCAAATGGAGGTAAGTACAATGGAACTGACTATTTAACACCTGTAATTTCCCTTCCCACTCCCCGCCCATCCTCACCCCTTCCACGAAGCGGATGAATTTGGCATGAAATATTTGTAACCCTATTGTCCAGAACTGCTTTACTCCAGTTGTGATATCCATGGCGTGGATATTGTTTATTTTGTGGGTGTATCAACCATTGAAGGTTTGTGAGTAAGCTTTTTGTACTGTCTGTTGATATGTGTAACTTCTTCTCGCTGTCTCTGAATTCAGTATCGTCACATCACAGGTTACATTCTTGCCGCATATTTCAAACGTTCTCTTTTTGTACTTTATCTTATTTTCAACTTCGAGACGTATCAGTATTGACGCGTGTTCGTTTGGATGACTGTCAGTTACATGCCACACTCCATGTATTGGCCAAGGAAATGTTGATTTGCAGTACGCGCAGCGTATTTTCTTTTCCTGAGAGACAAGAAGGTCTTATATGAATTTTCCGTTACCATCATATTTCAATACAGAAATTATCCGTTACCGGTGACAAAGACTCTGTGACATTTATGAAGTATTATTTGACCCAGAAATACATTACGTGATACCATTATACCGGGGTATCTTGCAAGTTATTGAAAATACAAGTTTCATTTTTCTCTTGGTGTGTGCTATTATTTCTGCTGACAGACTCATAATTCTTATAAAAATGACTTTTGTGCTATATATGTTGGCGTGCCCCTGTGAATTACAATTGATTCAGATTACATTATGCGGTGATGTGGAAAATTATAGCCTAAAGTACCAGCAAGTAAAGCTATAGTTACTATTTCGCCTTGTCAAAACTCGTGTCAGTGCAAATACTATGTATCATAATACAAAGAGTCACAAAGACTCTGTCACATGACGCAAAGTTCCCGTCGCAAAAATCACAAAGACTCCACTCTCACTGTGACCAAGTTCCCTACCAGTGGGTATGCAAAGAGAGCTTTTTCACGTAAACGTGTGACACATTCTTCTATAGTGAAGTATTGGCTGTGATTAGATGATGCACTTTGTTTCACAGCATTCCAATCAACCGACTCAACATTTGCTTTTCGTATAACCAAATAACTGATCATCTTGTCGCAATTTGTAAATTTAAGAGGGGTGATCTTTTATGCAAATGCACGTACATGGAAAAACAGCGGTTTAGTTTGTGCAGGATCGGAATACTCATTGAAAAGAACACTTGTGTCAGGTTCTAGTTCCATGATCATTTCCATGGCGTCCAGGCTGTTAGTTTCCCACGTCGCCGCTAGGAGGGGCTGCGGAACTTCCGGGCATTCTGGGTAATGTCTCTGATAGGCGTGATCCCTTGTGTTGACATCATGATTGTTTAAAATACCTGCACGGTCAGGAAAAAACACATCATTCTGTGAGAAAAAAATGTTATGTAGAAGACAAATATTGTCTAAGGTAGAAAGCGGTAGTTTCATGCAAATTATTAATTTCAGAGAAATTATCTGCTTTTGCTTCATTGAATATGCTGTGAGATATGTCCGCTTTGGGTATACATGTATACAGGCATATATATACCAGATGGAATACGACTACAAAACGAAAACGTTTGCAAAACGTTGCAAAACGTTCGGACTGGAAGGACACACCAAATTTACGATACAGTGATGCTTTTCTTCACGGAACTGTCTTATTAACCCATGCACAGAAGACGGTACATGTTTTATTCAAGATTCAAGAATCTTGGTGCTGGTTTGTATATTTCTAATGTTGTCGTTATTCTGAAATAATTTCTATCTTCATGTTAGCGATAGGTTTTATATTACTATACTGTTTATTCAGTTTTGTAATTTAGAGCTACAGCAGCATCGCACGCCATTGATGTCATAGATTGTATCTATGGACCGGATTTTCAAGATCTATTTACACCAGTGAAGCTCTATGCGGTTTTCATCACCAGACCCATAAAGCCGTATATGCAGGTTTGGATGGGGTTGTTTGGTAGGAACAAAGACACGCCATTTCTTAACCCTTTCTATTTGTTATCAGTCACAGTCTCACCTTGTTTCTGCCACATCCGCACAATAAATCCCAAACCGCCAACAAATGCCAGAGCAAGTTCAATAGAGTTTTCATATTTTTCAATCAATTGTAAAAGGTCCGTTTTCTTAACGTCATTCTGAATCAAGGTCTTCATATTCACAATCTTCCCGTTTTTGACTGTTGTCAGACGAGACCACATCAGGAGCAGACGTTCAACTTGCTTCCGGTCTGGCTGGGGCTCCTGCAATATTACCCATAGGCCTGCGAAACATCGAAACATGTTCATTATAACAGCTGTATTATCTAAAAAACGCACTTATAACTTGTTGAATTAAGGAATGAGAATCTCAAAACCAAAACACAATTGACAATTGAAGCACTGGATTTGACGCTGAACCCCAGGTGCCAGACGGAGAGAGACATATACTGAACAGCAAAAGAAAAGCAGACTTCGAAAAAGTGAAATCTCATGAAAGTAAACGTTCATTTATTTTAAAACATGACAAAAAGCAAGAGTTTCTTTTGCTGGTCAGTAATATTCTTCAATTTTTCAATCGAATAAAATTCAAAACGCATGCACGTCATGCACATTGACACACTCCGCAGGCGTGAAATCTGCAGAAATAATTGGTTTTTGGTACTATCAACTGTCGTTTCAGGCAAAATTGTAGTCACGGAATTAGCAAGAACGACGTTGTTTCATGCAGGTTTTGAAATACAAAATCAGACATTTACTCTGAGTACTGAGGTTTAAAAATAACATATTAGTGACCGCTGATGATTGTATTTCACCAAATCACCAATGAGTTAATGAATAAGTTCCGTTTTACTCCGCTTTTAGCAATGTCCCAGTAATATCACAGCAGGGATACCAGCATCACACATTGCGCTAAAGTAGGGAATCAAACCCGGGTCATCTTCGTGCCAACCGAACGCTTCAACCACTTGGCCACCCAACTACAGAAACCCCTGCCTGTCTGTTCTCATGTTAAATGACTCACACTAAGACTACAGTATCGTGCACGGGGCTTGTAGTACCTATCCAGCATTGTATGGGGATCTGTGTCAATAGTGTACCTGGGTGATATTTCTTGTACCAATGCAGTGTCTCCTGCCAGCCGTCGGGCTTCTCGTCCATCAGGATGCCTAACGCCGTCTGATTCTTGTTGTTGGTTATCTGGGTGTCACACCCACACCTGCAAGTCCAGATGTAATACCGAATGTGATCAAGTCCGCTAGTAATCTAGAGCAAGTCCAGATTATCTGATGTGACATACAGTATTATCAAGCCCAGATGTAATAATGTGATCAAGTCTAGGCGTAATATAGAGTATGATAAGGTCCAGAACATATGTAGAATTTGATCAAGCCCAGATTTAACATAGAATATGATTAAGTCCAAAAGTAATACAGAATATGATTAAGTCCAAAAGTAATACAGAATATGATCAAGTCCAAAAGTAATACAGAATGTGAGTTACAAAGACGTTAAATACGTGGACAAACATGGCAGTGATACTGATGCCAGTGTACTGAACGTTTGGTGCGACTTCTCAAGTGCTACATCCCATCAAACAAGTAACCTTGTAACATGAATACAAATACTTTTAACCGAAAGTCCTCACACATATAACAAAAGATATATCCTTATGAACCATTTTTCTAAAAACATAAAGCAGCCCACGAGGAATTGCGGATTTTGCGTTTACATGTACCCATTGAATGAACTGTGTTACTCCCGAGCCTTTGGTGAGACGCTAATAGTGTGTGAATACGGTTTTATGTCGCTTTTAGCGATGTTCCATCAATATCACAACAGAAATATGCTTCACAAAGAGGAGGAATCGAACCTGGATGTTTGGTGTGACTAGCAAACGCTCTAACCACTAGGCTACCAGAATTGTACATTCTCGAGGGACAGATGGTTGGGAGAAAATGCATAAAAATGCATGAAGTGACAACCCTACACAGATACTGCCCCGTCCTGGTCCGTTCAAATGACCTGAAAGGCGGTAAGGATGGCATCATGCTTTCTCGCCAGTTAAACCCTGTGACATAAAATGGCGCCTTTGGACCAAATAGCCCTAAACAACACATGTGCAGACATTCTTACTATCATAATGGGTAACGTGTGATTCTTAGAAAAAATGTGTGCGTGTAATTATGGTCTGTCTGTTTGATTAATAGCGTAACACTTTGTACCTACCTTGTAATAAATGGGCTACACACATTGTACCCATGTAGGGAATCGAACCATGAACGTTTTAACCACTAGGCTACCCCACCGCCCCAATAGGGACAAGGGGCTAAACTGGCAGTCAAAAACATTGCAAACGTTATCAAATGTGACTAAACTGATTTGTTGTGAAATTCCGATATGGTGTAATCAATTTAACGACACCTATATAAAAAAACATTATCATTATTATCATAATCATCATAATCATCATCAAACAACTGTGTCCAGTGTGTTTCAGTTTTGGACACCATCAAACAGTACCGTTTATATGCCCCGACGTCTATTTTATTTACATGAATCGGATATATTTTAAATGCTGAATAAATAGCACGAGGGTTAGTATAATTTCAGTGACTATTCCTAGATAATTTCAAATTTCTAATCAGGATTGTGCCTGAAGAACTCTTCAACTTTTATTTGTCAAGACGTGAAATGAATCTTCACCAGGATCACGTGATCTTATCTCGCGTTTCACAAGCTGCAAGTCATGCAATGTAACGAGGAAGGCCTGACGCGTTTGTTCCCAAGATCCTTTGTATTTACGTATTCATTAAATCTGATTTGTCATTCTTTATATATTTACAGGCCTTCTAAATTCACTTCCACGACTGATTTCTTTACCATGACAACACTTGAGAAGCAATAAAGAGTTTGTTTGTGGCGTAACCCCCTATAAACCGCATACCAAGAGAACCCTGGACATCCAGTCCGTCATGACATCCGGCTGTAAGGTGCATGGGCATTCCGTTTGATACTGAACAACACTGGAATGAGGGTTGTGACTGTCACCAGATTGTGTTGTGTAATAACATACTCACGGGGTTTTTTTCCGTGTAACTCCTTACTTGAATTTTAACTGCATCTGAGAGTTCACAGACTAATGCTTAGTGTCTGAATATATGCTGAACAGCAAAACAAACGCAAGTTTCGAAAAATGAAATCTCATATAAGTAAGCGTTCGTGTTTATTTGATCTATTTCACAACCAGTGTGGCGTTTCTTTTGCTGTTCAGTATATATAATTTTGATCGTAAGAAATAAATTTAATTTGAAAAACGTGCCCCAGCGAGATGGGAGATTCCTGAAACTGAGGAAATCTAGACTTGCTTCATTTAGGGCTTTAGCACTGCAGAGAGAGCTAGACCATAGGAAAAACAAAGTAATTCAGGGACTGTGATACAGACTAAAATGCTCCCAGCGAACTACGATGATACCGTAAAAGGCAATGACTTCTTGGTGTTTGAATCTTTGTAGATACGTCATACACTTGTGTACATGCTTTCCTACTTGGTATTCAGGGTCCTTATTCTCGAAACGCTCGTAGCCCAAAGAATTCTTAACTTTGATCGTATCCAATGCGTTAAGAATGGGCTTAAGAGGTTCGTAGGGCTACCGACGTTTCGAATAGCTAGCGTGTATTTTAATGCTTAATGCTTCAGACGCAAAAGTTATTATGACAACATATTTGAAAATGCATCAAACTCTGTTCAAGTTCAAAAGAAATATTCCTGACCGCAACGTAAAGTAACATTTGATCAAAGCCATGAATAGCTTAAAGCCATGAACAGTTTAGAAGCCGTGAATAGCTTAGAAGCCATGAATGGTTTAGAAGCCATGAATAGCTTAGAAGCCATGAATGGTTTAGAAGCCATGAATAGCTTAGAAGCCATGTACCTGTAAATAAGAAAATAATGGACTGATTTCAAAAACATTAATATAACACCTCAACTCACACACAAAACCCTTCCCTGTGTCGCTCATGACGATCCTCTAGCTCAGTCGTGAGGATGTGTCGGATTTCTTTTTCACAAAGTTTGTTTTGCAATTTGCACCGCCATTGTAAATATTTCACGACGGCGGACATCAGAAATACGACTGAACCATTGTGACCATATGGGACATTGAACCCGAGTTTCCGGTATGACGAAGTAACGGATTAACCACCTAACTATCCACCTCCCCTTCAGCAAAGACTTAAACGAGTTTTCAGACTGTTTGTAAAGACAACTGCAAAACTTTCCACTGGGGTTACGAAATGAAATGTGGGACGCCCGTGTCCCCGTCTCTAACGCATTCTCTCTGATTTCAGTCAGCTGTATAGCTGCAGTCAGAGGCAGCTCATTGTAACTTGATATTAGTGGTGCTGGGTGCAAGACTGAATTCAAACAGGATCTCGTGGAATGAGATATCACGATATATGACAATACACATTGTTAGTGGCAGTCCTTGCCCGGCCTCCCGTGTGAGTGAGTGAGTGAGTGAGTGAGTGAGTGAGTGAGTGAGTGAGGTTTTAGATATTGTAGCCTCACCTGAAATCGAATCCGTCATACACGGATTTTGGCATCAATGCTAAGGAACGCAAGGCCATTGTGGTGCCTTTGACAAATGTGAAACCAGTAACTGGCCATTTTAAGTTTATGAGAAGTGAAAGCGTGGCGGTGTATTGCCACTTTGAATTCTTCTCCATTTAAAGTCCATCTTGCACATTATTGAGACGGAGAATTGCACACATTATTTTCACTCGTTGTCGCGACTTTTTCAGTGGTCATTTAATACACTTTCAGGAGAAGGAGGGGGCTGGGGTGGTTGGAGACCCCTTTTCCCCATCCTCCTCTGGGTCCGCCTATGGTGACCCGCAAAATAGGTCCGAAGTGGAAAACTGAATAATTATTGTTTGGCGTTCCAAGAGATACAGATTTCCGTATGGTTAATGATAACATTAACACGAAACATGCTTCATTAATATTATTGTACATGTTTCACTAAATTTGTTGGGTGGTAGGATCTCGTAAGTCTCCGTGTGTTACCAAAGAAACGAACAGAAGCAACACAAACTCTTGAAGGTGTTCCTCGTTATTGTCTGATGATCGTGTCACTGTATAAACCTACAGCCAGGAGATAACGATCTCTAGCGTTGACATGTTGCCTTTGTATCACACCACACATACAATAATGTGAGATCGACTACAGTGTTTTTCACTTCTTCATGAAAAGCAGCCCTTCTCTTACAAACCGAAACATAGCAATGATCGTCTTACGGTGGGGGCGGTGGGACCCAGTGGTTAAAGCGTTCGCTCGTCATGTCGAACACCCGGGTTCGATTCTCCACATGGATACGATGTGTTAAGCCCATTTCTTCTATCCCCAGCTGGGAACATGCTGGAATATTGCTAAAACCGACGTAAAGCGTAAACTCTCTCATTCAAAAATAAACATATCTCCATGAAAAAGCAACAGTCCTATTTTCCCTATTGAATAACACAATGGGGAGACAGCGGTTTATGTCCTTTGTCTGGATTGTACAGATATCTACAATCTACCATGGCCTCATTCAGGAAACAACCTTCACCTTGACAATATGGTAACAAACCAACAAAACACAGTTTCAAATTACACGATAACATCATGATTAAAGGGAGGTTACTCTTGTAACCTTGACATGGCAGTGGCCTGTGAAGTGATAGGTATCTCCCACAAAGTCAATGGGCATCGTTTTGGCTAGCCTGGTTCACTGGGTCTGTTGCGCATGCGCTACGTAACAACAGACCCAGCGAACCAGGCTGCGTTATGGCAACATTTAAAGCATATCTACCATTGGCAAACACACACAGAGGGGTGCCTGCACAATGAGGATACGGGGAGTGGGTTAGACTGACTGGGTGGGTCAGACTGACTGAAGTGAAAACCTAATATTATAACAGCTGCTGGCAATGACCTAAGGTTAAGTACACAGCCATGAGTGTTAAGCGGCATTGGGGTGTTTCATTGATACATTGCTGCATTGTGTCAGTGAGCCAGATAAAAGAAGCTCAATTTTAAGAGGAAACATTTGTTTCACGTGCCATGAGCTGTTGCTCGTCTCAATAACGCACAAGGAAATGGGGTCAGTGAGATATCCTAGTGGTTAAAGCGGTTACAATATCTGAAGCCTATTTCTGGTGTACCCAGCCGTGATATTGCTCCAGAAGTGGCGTAAAACTACATTCACTCACTCTGAACTGAGGACTATGCTCCTGCTAATAGGCAGCATAGTGAGATGGATTAACATTTTAAGCGCTACTCGTGGTTGATCAGACCGTTCTTCGCCTCCATTTCCCCTTCCAGCTTCCGGTTCAACGGAGTGAAGGAACAGGAGGGTGTTATTCCATATGGAATACTTACAGTTACCTCCCCTGCTTCATTCGCCCATTATGCCAGAAGCGAGGAAAGTACGTTGCCAACCTTTGCTCGCTTCGCTCGCATATATGAAGACTGATCATTTTCGCTATGCTGCACAACCCCATTTGCGCTAGAGTTTGCCTGTGGATGGATCCAAACTGTTCGCAGTCTTTTCTGGCTACTTGCCAAAAGAAGGGGCAGAACCCTTCACAGTAACGCTGTCTACGATCTGGTAAGCTGTATCATGGCCGTGAGATTCATGAGGATCCGGGTAAGAACTGATCTTCAGTAATCCATGCTAGTCGTAAGAGGCGACTAACGGGATCAGGCTGGTCAGGTGGTCAGGCTCGTTGACTTGGTTGACACATGTCATCGTATCCCAGCTGCGTAGATCGACTCTCAAGCTGGTGACCACTGGATTGTCTGGTCCAGACTAGATTCGATTATTTACAAACAACCCCCATATAGCTGGAATACTGGTGTGCAGCGTGAAACTAAATTCACTCACCAATGCCTTGAGTGTTGTCTCAAGCATCATTTAAGCAAGAATCGCACCGCAGTCTTTGTGTACCTCAAACTCATTTTTGTGTAAACGTTTTTCTTGAACTGACGATATGAATCATATTCAGACAGAGACACAGATGCGTCAAGATCTAGGTGCCAGGTCCCGGAGTGCATTCTCCAATTAGCAATAACGTGGGTGGATGATTCATAAGAATACAAACAATCGTACACTGTTATAAACAGACGAACAGGATGTACGAAGCACACAAAGGATAAACTAAAAAAGATTTCCTCATCTACCTTACTTCGATTTAATTTTTGGTCATCCGGTATTTCGAGAACTTCGTGGAGACAAGATTGGAATGTTCTTAAATAAACAACAAGACAGGAAGCTACACCACCACCACCATCATCATCATCATCATCATCATCATCATAATCATCATGAACTGGAGATTAACGTCAGTTTCAGACTGCTGCCTTTGTCGCCGACAGAAGCCAAAATCAGGACTTAGCATACATAATTAGCGGGACTGCTCAAATCAAAAGCAGTGAAATCCTATAACAAATATATTCCGTGATCCCGTGAAATGTAATTGGCTTGTAAAGCCGTATTTTAGGCCATCCCCACAACGAAACTGAAGCCTTCTAACTGGCTGATAATGGCTTAATGGGCGGGATTTGTGCGGCATTTTGGTACTCAATGTTGTTGCTGATTTCGGGGTCTTGTGCACCTGCTTTTGTATGTTTATCATTGCATGAGCAACCCGTGAAGATATTCTTGAAGTGCACGTATTGATGAGAAATGGCATAAATGTTCATTATTGTTTATAGAAGAATTTTCGGATCTGCACAGTCTATACTCCGGATATACTCCATGATCCCTTTCCGGGACATGTCTTTGTAATTATTCCATTGTTCCATACTTACTTTAAACCTAAAACTTACAAAAGGACGTGGTCTAATTTGTGTGCTACATCTGTGGATTTTCAAAAGGACAAATATAAGTTAACGGTACATCTAAGACTTTTATGAAACTAATACGTGCTCGTCATTGAGGAGTAAATCCTCTGTTTGAGACTCGATACCTCCATGTGAGAAATGTTAAAGATCAGTACATCATGCATCACGTGCCATGCACCATCATGAATGTGCTAGCTGACACATGGCACCAAGTGACCAGCGTGAATGAGCCTAGGTAAAACGGACAACGCTTTGATACTAACGCTCCGAACAAGGACGCCATTTCTTATGTAAAGCAACCACATGTACAGTATGGAGACCGACGTTGGCATTGTATCAACTATATCAGGTTGTCCGAACCATAGCGCTATGGTGGCTTTATGAAATGTAGGAAACTGGAAACATATTTTAACTCTGGTCCAGATAGTACTGAACGATTTGGGTTGTAACGTTCGTGTAGAACGTTTTATGGGGATAGGTTTGGGTGGAAAGGTTTAGCTAAAAAGCTTCGCGTAGAAAGGTTCAAGTTCGAAAGTTTTTTACAGAAATGTTTAGACAAAAAGGTTTGGGTAGAAAGGTTTAGCTAGAAAGCTTCGGGTGGGAAGGTTCAAGTCCGAAAGTTTTGACAGAAATGTTTAGACAAAAAGGTTTGGGTGGAAAGGTTTAGCTAGAAAGATCCGGGTGGAAAGGTTCAAGTTCAAAAGTTTTGACAGAAATGTTTAGACAAAAAGGTTTGGGTAGAAAGGTTTAGCTAGAAAGCTTCGGGTGGAAAGGTTCAAGTTCAAAAGTTTTGACAGACATGTTTAGACAAAAAGGTTTGGGTAGAAAGGTTTAGCTAGAAAGCTTCAGACAGAAAGGTTTAAAATCAAAAGTTTTGACAGAAATGTTTAGGCAAAAGGGTTTGGGTATAAAAGTTTAGCTAGAAAGCTTCAGGTAGGAAGGTGTAAGTTCAAAGATTGTGATTGAAAGGAGAAATATATGAGTAGAAGGGTTAAGGGAGAAAGGTGTGAGTAGAAAGCTTTAGGTGGAAAGATTTAAGTAGAAGGGCTACCATGATACGTGATGAGGATTACTGGTTTCCCAGTGATCTAAGGCACTAAGATGTGTGTAAAATCGTGCGCCTTATAAATACCACTGTCCGATTTGCTGGGTTCACATTGACGACAGGTTTTCAGTCTGCAGCAGTTTGGGATTTCCTTACACGCCGTGATACAACCGAAATGGTGTCATGCTCATTTACTTCATCAATGGCACGTCTTGACGCGGGGTGGTAGGGTTAGGCTAATGGCCATGCTTTGGGGCCTGACTCCGAAGAAGCGTGTCCGAATCGTTATTAAAATATGCCAGGATCACTCACTCACCACAACCCCCCAACCCCAACCCCCCCCCCCCCCCCCACCAACCAGAAACAACGACAACAACTTACTCACTCATTCACTCACTCACTAAAACCCTCTCACTCGCCCCCCCCCCCCCCCCCCCCCAAACACACACACCTCCACACACACACTCAATCAATCACTCACTCATTCCGCAATCACCAGGTCGGCCAGACAAGTGTTCTATGTGTGAAACTGCGTCTTTACAAGTAGTTCAAAATCCAGATTGACAAAATGTCTATTGTATATTTCCAAGCCATGAATGATACTTGTCTAGCTGAGACATACATGCAACTTAACAATAACGTGCTGTATTGGGACCCAGCAGGCAGACACCACAACAAATAAACAGGAAATTTTAAACAGTGAGTTAAATGTCTTGTAAAATGCCTGTCTCCTAAGGTCCTCCCTTCCTATCTAAGGCCATCTCTTCATTGTGTCGCCGTACACTGTGTCTTGATATAACAGGATATACTGCCGCGCCCCAAGACACGCATGAATACAACAGAGTTAATATCAACCAAGGCTTAACTTCGGGTGACACACGGTCAATCTTACGGAAATTATAAAACTTATATATAATACAGTGGATAAATAAGATTGCACCACCACCACCACCCCCCACCCCCAAACATTAGCATATCAATTTGTGTTTCATATAAAGAATCATTGTTTAAAGAGGAAATACGTAGGCTTTGTTGCTGTTCAAGGGGAAAAGGTGCGTCTTGAACGACACAAAACAATACACCCTTGCGTTATCACACGAACGAGATCACAGGACATACATGTATGTATTTTAAACAACAGTAGCTGTTTCTGATCAGAGATCTCTGTAAAACTACATTACTTTGTTAGAGGTATTAAAGATATTTTGAGTTTTCATTTAAAGCATGGCCTTGGGAGAGACATTCAGCTCATTGCTATAATTTCGATACTACTATGAAAGATCCTATAATGAGTGAGTGAGTGAGTTTAGCTTTACGCCGCTATTAGCAACATTCCAGCAATATCACGGCGGGGAAAACTAGAAAATGGGTTTCACATATTGTACCCACGTGGGGAATCGAAACCGGGTCTTCCGCGTGACGAGTGAACGTCTTAACCACAAGGTTATCCCTCCGCCCCAAAGATCCAAAAGCTAAATCGGTTTAATATAGTTATCACAGGTATTTTGTACAATCCATGACCTCTATCTGTCAACTTGATTCCTTGCGGGAATCCCGAGGAAAGTATGACCCTAATGCCAACTCTTTCATGAAAAGAAACTGACTTTGAGAGAGTGGATTTAGTTTTACGCAGCACTTAGCTATATTCTAGCTATTTGGCGGCGGTCTGTAAATAATCCAGTCTGGACCAGACAATGCAATGATCAACAGCATCAGCATCGACTTGCGCAATTGGGAACCGATGACATGTGTCAACCAAGTCAGCGAGTCTGACCACTAGATCCCCTTAGTCGCGTCTTACGACATGCATAGTCGCCTTTTGTGGCAAGCATGGGTTGCTGAAGATCTTTTCTACCCCGGATCTTCAAACTGATGTTGAAAGGACTTCCGAGCTTCCAATATGTACAAGGGATGGTGATGGGGTGAAGTCAAAAGGACCGCCTTTCAGTATGTACATGGTATGAAAATGAAATGAATTTATAAATTAAATATGGTACAATTTCTTTTAAAAATGCTTATATTTTCAAATTGCAGTATTCGAACCAACGCATGTCATATTACAAAACCTAGTTGCAGATACGATTAGGTTGATTAGTATTTACACAATTCGTCCCCTCATTCATGTCCCGTCTTCAATTCATCACAATTCATCATATTTTGAAGCTTGCTTGCCAACATGCATATGTTCCACTTAACAAAGACCTTTTCTTACATTTGATGATGAATGATCATATCTTCCAGTGTTTGTCTTCCTCGCTGCAGGCAGATGAGGTCGCCGAAAGGTATTTGAGTCTTCTTTAACAAAGGCTGTTTGTTCCAACAAGCTACACCCTCCCTGCACAAGTGACTCTTTGTTCTCGATATGCTCCAGCCAGATTCACAACTACCACAAACCTCTCGGGTAACTTTAACATTCAGCGTCCAGGACAGGTGACAGTATTTATCGTATACTACGTTACCTCTGTCCTAAAGTCATAAGATGAGCAAACAGACAAATAACATTCATTTTGGAACGTCGCTTACGAATACTGGGTGAACATGCATTATGTTGAGGGGTTTTCAACTGCTCCCTTGAAAAAGCAAAGTTGACAGTTTTTACACTGAGCCGCATGATCGCTGACCCCTTTCTTTCTACCCCGCTGCATAAGGCGATAGAACGTGGAGTCAACTGGGTTCATGTTTCACAATAGCAACTTTGATAAAACGTTTAGCTTCTTTTTGAAATAATTATCCACTGTCGTGCACACCATCTATACCGATATGACTTCACCGTCGACGGAGTTGACACCGTGGCTGCAAGTGGCTACTGAGTAAGTTGCTGTGGCGATGTTGTAACCTATATATGTTTAAACAATATTATCAAGCCACACACCACTGACGGAACCTCACTACAGGATGTGATTTCCCATGACTTAATCAATGAGGTATTGATATTCTGTGTAACTGCCCGTTTATGTAATACATAGAAGGAAATTGTGGTTATATTGAAAGCTTTCCTGTAAGCATTTCACGAAACTAACACTTACCTCTAGACCGAATGTAGAGATAGCATCAAAATCAGGTAATATGATACACCCAGCCTTAACCACCCATACTGCATATCTTGACCATGTTGAACACCAGTGATTGTCACCACCCATTAGACAATGTGATCAATTCTCAAGCAGTTTGTTTATGAACGTGTGGATACTGTTTCAACGGTGGACTGAACCCAGTTAGTTTTTAGAAACCTGATACCTCTTGTAGCTAGTTCCACATCAACAAGAATTTTTGGAGGGTGGGAGGTGTCATACTAATTACTGAATAACACGTCTACTGCTGCTGAGAGATCCTAAAAGATAGGGACTTTTCTAGCATTTGGCCTGGGACTATACTGAGAAGTGTCTGGATAAGTATCAGTTATTGAATCACTGTCATGTCGTTATGACACCGGGTGTTCACGAACCTGGAGCGTATATAGCCCAGGTGGCAGGCTGAACCATAGGGTAAAATAAATAAAGACGAACTCGAGTTTGTTGTTGCTCAAAGCGATTTTATCCCAAAGGTGACCGTAACTCTTAATATAGACTCTCGTACACCAGTCTTAACGCTAAGGGTGTTGTGTATCACCGCACCCGTGCTACCCGTTCCATAAGGTCGTCTCCGTCTGTCATTATCGAAAGTTACATGGTTACAGAGTTACAGTTACAGTTACAGAGTAAAATATGGAAGTTACAATTGTTTGACGGTGAGATCATTTTGTGTCCCTGCGCCCAGATATTTGAATTGTTATTTTTGTAAATGAGACTCGGGCTTTCAAAACAAAACTACTTCGGCCTTGACACTTTGAAACATATTTACAGAGCATTTCCTGACGTAATAAAGCATGTGCAGTTCGTTATTTCATAAATTATTTCGTTACGAATTGTGTTCACTTGGGTAGTTTTCGGGTTTTTTCATCTTTATTATGGCCGAAGTGCGTGTGCGTGTGCGTGTCCGTTTGCGATAATTCAATAAGGAAAGGGAGCAACGCAGTCATGTTTAAAACGTGACCACTAAGATTTGTCATCTGGCGAGCGAACTTTGCTCGTGGAGCTTGATGAGCTTAATCCCAAAATATTAGTTTCATCTTCCACTGAATTATACCGAATTATTCCCAGAATCTTACAACACTAACACAGAAATTTAGTCCCATAATGATGTTATCTTAAAAATAAATGCTAAGATTGTTTTCTACAAAACTAATCCAAATGGGTCAAAGAACTAAATCTTTCAAGACTTAAGTAAGACTCCTTTTTATCAATATATGATAATCTTCGGGGTATGTGGCAGACTATACAAAACTAACAAAGGGCGAAATTGATTTTCTAGCATTAAAAGATGTCAGGCCACTGTGCACGATAATATGTCAATACTTTAAGGGAACATAGGTGTTCATACATTTGTCCACTGTGCATGATATATCTATCAGTGATATATATGAAACTGGCGCATGTATACGTTTGTTTCCGATCCTGCATTTCCAGCGTAAAGTTCCTTTAACTCGCAGTCAAACTACGGACTATGGTTTATCAACCAAGAACGGGCGTTACGACAGGAGAAAGAATAGTTTATCCGCATATATTACAACGTGAAAAGTTCCCAATGTTTCTCATTACAAATGTTTATATGATAACATTCGTTGGAATACACACGACTACATGCAGAATTGCCTGTATTTGTAACGCTCTGTTTATACAGACACCATGGCTTGTTTTTACAGGGGGTAGAGAATTGTGTGGCGTAAGATCACCATTAAATGTCAAACAAAATGTTCTTATAATTCAGAGCACATACGCAACGTACAAAATAAGTACAGTCTCCACTGTAGCAGGTTAACTACTCCTTATATAAATAATTTCTTCACTGTAGCAGATTAACTACTCGCTATATAACTAATGTCTTCACTGTAGCAGGTTAATTACTCGCTATATAACTAATGTATTCACTGTAGCAGGTTAACTACTCGCTATATAAGTAATGTCTTCACTGTAGCAGGTTAACTACTCGCTATATAACTAATGTGTTCACTGTAGCAGGTTAACCACTCGTTATATAACTCATGTATTCGCTGTAGCAGGTTAACTACTCGCTATATAACTAATGTATTCACTGTAGCAGGTTAACTACTCGTTATATAAGTAATGTATTCACTGTAGCAGGTTAACTACTCGTTATATAAGTCATGTATTCACTGTAGCAGGTTAACTACTCGCTATATAAGTCATGTATTCACTGTAGCAGGTTAACTACTCGTTATATAAGTCATGTATTCACTGTAGCAGGTTAACTACTCGTTATATAACTAATGTCTTCACTTTAGCAGGTTAACTACTCGTTATATAAGTCATGTATTCACTGTAGAAGGTTAACTACTCGTTATATAACTAATGTCTTCACTTTAGCAGGTTAACTACTCGCTATATAAGTAATGTATTCATTGTAGCAGGTTAACTACTCGTTATATAACTCATGTATTCGCTGTAGCAGGTTAACTACTCGTTATTTAAATAATGTATTCACTGTAGCAGGTTAACTACTCGCTATATAAGTAATGTATTCACTGTAGCAAGTTAACTACTCGTTATATAACTAATGTATTCACTGTAGCAGGTTAACTACTCGTTATATAACTAATGTCTTCACTTTAGCAGGTTAACTACTCGCTATATAAGTAATGTCTTCACTGTAGCAGGTTAACTACTCGTTATATAACTAATGTATTCACTGTAGCAGGTTAACTACTCGTTATATAACTCATGTATTCACTGTAGCAGGTTAACTACTCGCTATATAAGTAATGTATTCACTGTAGCAGGTTAACTACTCGTTATATAACTAATGTCTTCACTTTAGCAGGTTAACTACTCGCTATATAAGTAATGTATTCACTGTAGCAGGTTGACTACTCGCTATATAAATAATGTATTCACTGTAGCAGGTTAACTACTCGTTATATAAGTAATGTATTCACTGTGGCAGGTTAATTACTCGCTATATAACTAATGTATTCACTGTAGCAGGTTAACTACTCGCTATATAAGTAATGTATTCACTGTAGCAGGTTAACTACTCGCTATATAAGTAATGTATTCACTGTAGCGGGTTAACTACTCGTTATATAAATAATGTCTTCACTGTATCAGGTTAACTACTCGCTATATAACTAATGTATTCACTTTAGCAGGTTGACTACTCGCTATATAAGTAATGTATTCACTGTAGCAGGTTAACTACTCGTTATATAAGTAATGTATTCACTGTAGCAGGTTAATTACTCGCTATATAAGTAATGTATTCACTGTGGCAGGTTAACTACTCGCTATATAAGTAATGTATTCACTGTAGCAGGTTAACTACTCGCTATATAAGTAATGTATTCACTGTAGCATGTTAACTACTCGTTATATAAGTAATGTATTCACTGTAGCAGGTTAACTACTCGTTATATAAATAATGTATTCACTGTATCAGGTTAACTACTCGCTATATAACTAATGTATTCACTGTAGCAGGTTAACTACTCGCTATATAACTAATGTCTTCACTGTAGCAGGTTAACTACTCGTTATTTAAGTCATGCATTCACTGTAGCAGGTTAACTACTCGCTAAATAACTAAATATATCACCACTGGAGTTCCACAGGTGCCGTTATCGTTTGTATATCTCAGATCTCACTGAGAGAAATATTGTAAATATCGAAATATGCGCTATCTTTCAGCGAATGCAAAGTTTTTAAAAATGTATCTTTTGCAATAGACCAATGCACAAAGTGTGGATCAAACTGGGCTAGTCACGAATATAAATACAAGAGGTAAGTAACCGAAATAACGTTAAGGAAGGTTCCTGGGTTCACTGGCTAAAACCAAGCAAATCTTTGTACCTAGATAGCTGGATGGTTGTTCAGAATATCAATCACTAGATTATCAGTTTAAGGGTATGTGTAGTTGTAGCGTCAGCGCGTGTTGTGATATCTCTACAGCGCCAGTGCAAGTGCCAATACCCAAACTAGATTCTCGCGTTGTAAGGTGCTCGAGCGAAGGGCGAAAGGGGTGTATTCGTAGCAGAATATCTCTTTGACAAATATTTATGCATGTGGGTTAGGACGCACAGAGGGGATCTGCGTTTGTTGCCTAGAGACTGAATATTTCATGGCGAAGAATGAATAAGGTGGCATATATTTAGAATGTGCATCACGCTCTACGTGACGCATTCAAGGCGATGGTTTTGATGCAGTAACAACAAGTGTCAACCTTTAAAGTCTCCAGGTTACATATTTGTGAAGTTCATCAGTGCGTGGAATCGGTTATGTTAAAACCACAATCTGCATGTGCATTTAGGTTGTTGACAAAGACTAGACCGTCAACAAGAGTTTTATCAACTTTGTGAAAGCTCATCACGACAGGAGCACAATGTTTGCTCCCCGTGTAGACAATAGAACATGTTTTATCTATACTGTGGACTAAATGAATCAAATTATATGATATGCATCATATAAATGATATAACTGTAGACAAACATGTATTTCCCTAGCACAAAGAAATAATGTTATTAGCTGGGCTAATGATGGACTCACATATACTTTCTAGATGTTTATAATTGTCTAAAAAAACGAATCTAAACAAAATTTAAGTTTTGTCTTGTAACTTAAGTGTTCCTCACACCAGTCATTGCGAAAAGCTTCGATATATAACGAAGTACCAAGTATTCTTTGTTTGCTCCACACATACTCATATTCGGGAGACAGTCCCGAACATAAATACAAGAGGTAAGTAACCGAAATAACGTTAAGGAAGGTTCCTGGGCTCACTGGCGCTGACAAAAGCCTAGCAAATCTTTGTTTCTTGGATAGCATGGACGGTTGTTTAGAATATCAATCACTAGATTATCTAGAAAGCAAATTTTGTTATCAAATTTGAACTCAACAAACATGAACACCACTGAATCCGTTATCTTGTACTTTAAACGTGTTTTCCTCATAGAGAATTCCTGTTAACCACGTTGCTTGGAGATTAAAAATGTTATTACAGTTGTACATTTGGTCCATAATACTGAAATATAGAATCTTGAATTACTACTATGTACAGCAGTTTCACAGGGAGACAAAAAATGGAGATGTGACTCTCCAAAATACCAATCCAGATTTCTTGTGTAATGTCTTATTTACCTGCGGGCACATAGTCCAAATTAACACAGTTAAATTTAATGTTCAGCTGTAAAAGTTTAAATCGCATCACAGTCACTTATTCATGTCGATTCGAATCACATAACCCCTTCCAAATTTGACAACAAAATTTAATCTATAGCGAAAATGCAAATGTATTGACTTTTAAGATGTCTAAAATAAATACCATGAAAGTGATGTACTTTACAATAAAATATGTTCTTATATTTTCAAAAGTTTGGAACAAAATGATATTCTAGAAAGATTCTTTATGTGCTGACTCAGCGTCGGTACAGTTAAGTCTCTTTCGCAACATTGCTTACTGGAAATATTTCAACTGAAAATCAAATATATGACAAACTAATTAAGACTACTTTCTCTTGCACTTCAGTGTATTTTGTAGCTGCACACATCGTGGTGATTCCATGTCAGATTTGTCAGCAACATCCCATGGAGATCGTGATCAGCTACTAATTCAACCGCCGACTCTATCGCCGGCTCTATCGCCGGCTCTATCGGGTTGATCGTAACATCCGATTGGGGTGCATAGATCTAAAAACTTTCAGTCACTGGATTTTCCAATCCATACTCGATTATTTACAGACATCCGTTAGCTAAAAGAATAGCAACATCATAAAAATAAACTAACAAAAGATGATGGTTTTTTTGTGCACATTAGTTAACAAAGTATAATACATCTCGACTGGTATTTGAAAGCTTTTCTTGGTGAATATGGTGACAACTATTCAATCACAAGCCTTTATCAATGTATTTTCATGTGTCAAAAATGACATAAATGTGCACTTGCTTCGAGCAAATATCAAATTCACGTTATTGTCCATCTGAATTGCTGCCTACGTTTCCATGACAACGTCCTTGATTTTCATGAGGTGCCCCGATCGCGACGAGGTCACGTGATACATGTTTTTTTATTGAGGTGTGAGATTTACCCTAAGGGTTGACAATCCATGTACAACATATTTTGGCGGTGACGAATTTCACAGTATCGTGCAAAGTAACCTCAATACTCGTGTATGAAGATAAGACTACATAAGCTTGACTTCAAGGCAGCAACAAGCTGAGACCGACATCTAAGTACTATTGTGAAAAAGATAAAGACAGTTTTCCATACATGTGTTGTTTATGAATAAATATTTGATCAATATTTTTCACACCTCTAAAGATAACTCCAGCTTATCATAACGAATTCCTTGGCGGGGTGGTTGAGCATTTGCCTATTAGAAAGAAAAGCCAGTGCCTTGATGCCGTTGCTCTAGTAAAAGACATCAAAAAGATGCTACTTGTTGCTGCCCTGCCTGGCCCTCGGCTCTGAGGAGACCGGTCAGCTTTAGTAAAGTGTGTCTGAGTGGAATATTGCATTCCTGTTAAACTTCGCATCGTATCTCAATGCTAGCACAATAAAATCGGCAAAAGTTTAAACCAATACACACGTACACGCACAGGCACACGCATACGCGCATGCACAGATGTACATGCAGCAATAAGTCCCAACAAGCTTCGTAAAACCTGTTACAGTCAGAGGTGACAGGTGTGACAGCTGTATAAGTTTCATCAAATGGACTAATGCAAGTCAGCAGGTCTTAGTAAACCTCCCTCCCTCACCCATCTTGCTGACTTCAAGAAAATATGCGTTTTTTAGTCTAACGTAGTTATACAAATGCACGACAGTTTCAGCCAAACTACATACCTGAGCAACATCTGCATGATCCTGTACGCGCCTTGTTTTCTAACGACTTTATGCAGGGCAGTTTCTCCAGCGTTGTCTTGAAGATCCACATCCACATCCTTGCATGCGAGCATGTACAAGACAACGCACACATCGGGGTCTGTGAAACGTTCCGCGTGACTAACGATATGGTGAAGCAGGCCACCACCCGTCTCACTATCCCGAGTATTCGGTGACTTGCCGCTCTTCAAGTAGTCGTACATCGCTTTAATAACTGCATCCTTATTTCCAGTGGCTATCAGTTTATATATCTTGGTCTTCTTCAAGTTCATTGTGGTCAACGCGAGATAAGGTACGTCGTCGTTGTCTCCCTGTGACGTCGTTTGTGGAGCTGCGCCCCAGTCAGCTGTCTGTTTATAGTACCTGAACAGCTAGCTTGTTTATTGACCTGGGGGATATAATGACCTAACTTCGACTCACAAACCTGTCACTCTTCGGATGCCTTCGGCACTTTCCGGAAAATGTTCATACGGTGTCACTTTTGTGGATAAAGTCACATCCCGGCTCCTGTTTGTTGCTATAATGTAAAACATATATCACGCTGTATGGAGGTACAGTGTATACAGGGACGCACCACTCGTGGCAAGCCATCAGACCAAGAAATAAAATCTGTTGCGGTCATTTCCGTAATCGTCATTGCGTGTAATTATGTAGTGTCTGTGGCGCGATGACGCACCACGCTATATTTTGACTGCAAGGTAAAAGAAAGTATGGAGACATGTTTTAGGATGTAAAAACAGAAACGAACTAGATATTTTTTATATAGGTAACAGTTGATATTCAAAAAAAATCAAATTCATAAATTTATACCCTAATAAGTGACGCGTACCTGACACCTCCAGGAACCGAGAGGTCGGAATTTTACCGAACATATTAATGATAAGAGTGAACTGTATAATTATCTGATTATATTTTCTTTTGCCCGGCAGTTCCCATACATATGTGTTCATGTTGAGGGTTTACAAATAGTCAATTGTTTGTTTACGGGACAGATTAATGTTTTGGAAACATAACTATTTCGTGTCGCGGAGCATTTGTTCAGGTTCATAGTTTGCGCCATTATTAGTGTCGAGTGTAGGGCTTTGAAATCAATAGATGGGTCATAAAAGCTATAAAACTCCAAACATTGTAGGGTTTCAAGATACTGTTACCCTATTGTAATATAGGGTTCGGGATATATGGTTGGTAAGCACTCTAATATTTACCTCAGCCATTTGCGAGTAAAGATAAAACAGTTAATATATAAACAAAAGAAAGACCTCTCCGCATATTTTGGCAAATGCTTGATTTTCAGTTGAAATCAACAGACAAAGCATGCTTAAAAATTGTTTCATTTTCACAAATTTATAATTTCATTTCAAATAATGTTGACATCGGACGATACACAACTAGGAATGGGTTTGTGGGACATCTTTGCAACAGAATAAGTTACAGTTACAGTTACAGTTACAGTACAAGTTACATTGTAAACGGGTGATGAGGTTACAGATTTAGTCTTACATCAATCTTCTTTCAACCAGTTGATTTTTATACACTATTAACCATATACATATTTCCTTTCACAAATAATAATTCTAAGCAGTAAAATCAAATTTAACTCAGTTCTTTCAAAATCTAATTATAAGAAGAATTGTAGGCATCCTTTCTTTGTCCCATAGCATATGTAGTGATTATATAAATATATTAAACATGTATTCCTGACACTATATATGTAGTGATTTTATGAATATATTAAATATATATCCCAGAATGAAGGCCCCGGACGAAGAAATGGCCTGACCAAGTCATAAGACCCATCTTGTACCACATTTTGAACGTCACAAAAATCACCAGCAAGACAACGCTCATGCCCCCGTATCCAGAGCAACACTCTGACACTATACAATCACCGCATCATCTGTACCACAAATGATGTCCATATACATTTGAGTAAAATGACATTTTGGCCTCATCGTGGCATTCGAGACAAAAACGCTGGCATGTTAATTTTCATCTGAACCCCGTTGAGAATGGAGGTATTGACGTCGTGAATTAACACATTGATTTGTGGATTCATTTCATATGTATCTAATCTCCATCGTGGAGTCACCTGGACACCGGTAATTAATGTGTGTTTACTTCTTTAGCACGGTCAATGTGGATTACCATGGACTCCGTTGATTAACCTTAAAACTCTGAATTAACAAGACCACCGTGGATTAACAAGGTTACTGTGGATTAACAAGACCACCGTAGATTAAGAAGGTCACGGTGGACTGACAAGATCACTGTAGATTAACACGGCTGTCGTGAATTCACAAGGCATTCGTGGATTAACAAGACCCCCGTGAATAACAAGGTCACCGTGGATTAACAACTCCATAGTGGATTTTCTGTAGATTAACAAGACCACCGTGAATAAAAAGGTCACCATGGATTAACAAGTTCATAGTGGATTAAAAAGGTTACTGTAGATTAACAAGACCACCATGAATAACAAGGTCACCGTGGATTAACAAGTTCATAGTGGATTAAAAAGGTTACTGTAGATGAACAAGAGCACCGTGAATAGCAAGGTCACCGTGGATTAACAAGTCCACAGTGGATTAACAAGGTTACTGTAGATGAACAAGACCACCGTGAATAGCAAGGTCACCGTGGATTAACAAGTCCATAGTGGATTAAAAAGGTTACAGGTTACTGTAGGTTAACAAGACCACCGTGAATAACAAGGTCACCGTGGATTAACAAGTTCGTAGTGGATTAAAAAGGTTACTGTAGATTAACAAGACCACCGTGAATAACAAGGTCACCGTGGATTAACAACTCCATAGTGGATTAAAAAGGTCACCGTGGATGGAGAGGTAGGGCTTTGGGTTCAAAGTGTACATGCCTCTACATGAAAAAGAGTGCATAAAATCACCAGTGTTTGATGGTGGCTAAGTATGAAACGAACATGGCATGTCAACGTAGTCAGCGAATTTCAACTCCCGATCCAGTTAGTTGTATCTTGATGCAAGCATGGGATGCTGGACATAAAATCTACCGTCGGTCGTCACGGGCGAGACAGGACCAAGACATTCAAAGAATATTCAAAAAGTAGGTATAACATTTTGAAGATGCTTTGAAATGTCGTCACGCCAACATGGTACAATGTGTGAAAATTTTTTCTGGCGCCCTCCACCGTGATATTGCTGAAATAATTCTAAAAGCGGAGTAAAACTAGACTAACGCTCTACCGTAAACAAACAAGAGTCTTTACAAAATTATTAGGACAACTATCAACTCTTAGTTTCTCATGTGTCATGCAGTCCACATATCACCGTGTTGACAGTCATCTGTCTTAAGGGGTATGCTTAAGTCCTGTCACATCACAGGAGACAATGCACCGGGCGTGACGTCATAACACCCACCCGGAAGTGAGATGATATGAATATTTGTGTCAACTGTCAGAATGGCGTCTCAACGTCGTTATGAGACGACCGCCTCAGGCTCTTCGCGCCTTGAACTCATGCGGTGATCTGTCTGTGTGGCAGATATCAGTATTTGTGACTTGTCAACACTTAAGAGAGTGAGAGAGGTGAGTTTGTCTGAAGATTTCATTCACATTATCTTTTATTTGGGATTTAACAGTGACAGCTTACATTGTGATATTGTAAGAAGGAATATTGTCACAGTTGTCTGTTTTGGGCGTTTTTGTTTGTTTGTTTTGTTCTGTTTTTTGGGGGGGTTTTTTGTTTGTTTGTTTTGGGGGGGGATGTTTGTTTGTTTTGTTTGTTTGTTCTGTTAATTAACTAATTAACTGACATTTTTAAAAAGAAACATTTTGACAATTAAGATTCCCGGCAGTTGTATTATAGTCACATAACAGCAGGAAATATGATATTTATCTGGCATCAAAAGAAATGCCCCCAAGCTCTTCGCCGGGGAACACGTGACCTGGCCTCCACTGATTCGCTGAGGGATCTGCAGGTGTGTGCGATCTGATTATATCCCAGACCTCGGAAGTCAGAACTGCATGTGGGATCAGATATGATGACCAGTCCTTTACAATCTTTCCATATCTGTATACACCTGGTAAACTTTAAAGGCCATTCCTAATGGATTTTCCCGCATAAAAAAATTTCCATATATATCGGAGGAATATTTACATATGACATTCTTCTCATGTTGATAGTTTAAGATATCTATGATGAAATGTCAGTACAAAACATTATGATAGTGAGGGAACTGCGCCAGTAACTATTTCATACGTTTGAACATGCGTCTGTATTATTTGAGACGTGTGAGCAGAGGACGCAAAAGCACTTAATACTGAACCGGTAAAGAAACGCCACTAAAGTTTGTTCTGACAACGTGGTGTTTTTATTATGATTGTATCCTTTTGTTAACATGTTTCTCAGTCCAAACTGACAGTTATTACCAACATCAGTGTGTTTACTGATGAAAAATACATATCAAACAAGCGTACCTAAAAGGACAGACGTGCTAAAAGGTTTCGTAGGATATTAGTGAAGATACACGTGCAGATCGTGACAGCTCTACCAGTGAAAGCGAGTCCCAAACAACCCTTGGGACGATTGCAGGTTGGAGGGAAGCCAGTCATTTTATCGTTCATGTTAGGACACTCTACCGACTGTATCAATGGTATCAGCCCAATATCAGCATCCAACACTGTCCATTCACTGGACGACATGCGGAAACATAACAAAGTCAAGACCGAAAGACTGTCAACGTCAAGGCCAACCACCTACAGAATCGCTTCACAAGAGACACGCAAACCCGCTCGCCAGACCATCGGAACACACAAGAGACATATTAGCGCCGATACAGCGCGTCGACATCTGCTCGAAAGAAACCCCTGCTGTCACAGACCTAGCGTGATCCTGTCCTCACCGCTCGTAACCGCCCAAAGCTACTGCAAATTGACGTTATCGACAATTTGCATTTTTCTGATGAAAGCCGATGCTGTGTTGCGACAGCCGATGACAGAGTGAAAGTATGGTGAAGGCAAGGGGAACGGTCGTCCAGTGCTTGTATTGTCGAAAGAGACTCGTGAGGTGGTCAAAGCAGCATGGTGTGGGCTGCAGTCGGTCAGAACCAAAGAGCTGACCCTATGATGTTCCAGAACCAGGACAGAGAAATGGCTCACGTATCCAGAGCAAAGCTGGACATCCTAAGACAACATGACATTAACACCTTACGGTGACTGCACTCAGTCCGGAAATGCAATAAAGAGGCCCAATAGAACACCTGTAGGACGAGACTGAATAACCACTAACCAAGGTCGACAACTTCGGCTGGACTCGATGGGGCATTTTGTAGAGTACGGACCCAAGTGTCTGTAGCCGGCTAATTCATTCCATGTACAGACGACGTAACGCCGTCATCGATGCCCACAGAGGTCAACACGATACTGACTTTGAGTTATCTTAGTGGTACCATTTTTTGGTGAATTTGATAAGTCTGAACGCAATCCTCCGTCTTGAGTATTAATTAGAGCGAATGAAAGTCTGTGGTTTAAGAAACCCCTATTAGTATGCGTGTCTTCTGTGGTTCAGGTGTTGCTCAAGATACGTCAAGTAAAATTTGATACCTGTCAAGTCTAGTAAAATGTAACACGATATGTTGCCTCGCAAACGTCTGTTTTATTTGATACCTACAAGGGAAGTCGTCAAAAAGTAGTTTATCTAGATGCGGTAGTATCATCTGGCACCTAAACAAAACAAAATGAAAACATTGTATGTTGCCCCATTTACGCCAGTAGTATCATCTGAAGCTTTTAAGCAAGGAAAGTAACATTTCTAATGTCATATAACAATTGTCTCTAAAGAGTTCCAAAACATGTAACGTGTCGATGTCCAGGTGATACAGTTACCTAAGAGACATTTTAACGAATCAAAATTAAATTATTACGGAGTAAGTACGATGGCCGCAACAGTAAGTTACCTCAAAAATGTGAACGTCGATAAGGGGATGGGTTGGTCAGACTCATTGACTTTCATGCATGTTCTTGCATCTCAAATGTGAAGATGCTCGTGATGCCAGTCACTGAGTGTCCAGACTCAACCGCGATCATAACCCTGATTGTGGCGTTAACCATCAATCAAGCAAAACTTACATCCAGGAGCAAGGTTGAATGTAGGTCTGGATTAATTGTTGCTTAATGCCGCACTACACAATATTCCAGTTATATGGCGGCGGTCTGTAAATAATCGTGTCGGGACCAGACAATCCGGTGATCAACAGTACCCTCATCGATGTACGTAGTTAGGATACGATGACATGTGGCAACTAAGTCAGCGAGCCTGACCGCCCAATGCCGTTAGTTGCCTCCATTTAAAAGACAAGCAAGGGCATCGTAATGACTCTTTAAACACATGGATTATCATACTGTTCCGCATATAGTTGGAACACTTTTTAGAAATTAGGTCTCATTTTTTCAACCTTAATTCACATTTTCCTGTTGTCAATGCATTGGGAATACTAGGCACTACTTTCAAAGCTTCATCTGTTCTAAATGCATTGCAATATCTGGACCAGTCATATTTCTCAATTCTTACCAAACGCACCTCAAAGCAACAGTAAAATATCCCTGTGGTGCCTTATAAGGGAGATAACTCCTGGTGGATTCATTTTCATCTTCTCCGTGTCAGTCAATACTAACTTCAACCACGATGTTCAGTCATGCACTATAAGTTAAACACATGTGCAATACATATCCATAGTATGGTTCTCCGCATATCTACGTATGAGGGAACACAATATATAAATGTTCTACCAAGTGAAAATGTCAAATGTCACACTTCAACCTTTGAAATATTGACATACTGTTATCAGTGTTCCTAATCATTTTAGTTTGTAGTTAAATTGACATTCGAAACTACTCGCCTCTTTCCGTGACATATATGAAGATTCGTACTTGTACAGTACGCCATTATGGCCAAGAATCATTGTTGGCAAACTAATGAAATTGCGCGTAGTGAAATGTGAAATGACTCAGTTAGTTTCTTTGCGATTATCGGTTTTCGTTATCATTTCCATGAATATAAAATTTTCTTGTTACTGATATTTGTTAATGACATAAGTAACTTACTTTAAGTGACTTTCGATGTATTTAAAATTTAATGTTTGGAAATTCAGAGTTACCTTTCCTTGGAAATAGTCCAAGACTATTTTCATCTACGCGCCCATTTGCTGTAAGACAGCGCCAACATGGCCACGAGAGGGATGCGACTTGCCATTCGGCTTGCCGGAATGCTACGAGTAGTTACGACTGATTAAAATGGGTGCAGGTGGCTGGAGTTTTAGTCCACAGGTGAGATTCTTGCATGCTTTGACGCGCATCTTGGCTGTCGCGGGCACGTTGAGTTCCTGCTCATTGCATAATCTAACCCATCCTTAATTTCAGATCCTCGATATCTCCAGGGTATACGTTCTGAAGAATCTCTACTATACCCTGAATGCATTTACGGGTCGTAATTTTATTACCTCCCTTTGCTGCCCCCGCATTCTCACAGTATCCAATCAGCTAAGTCGCCGTTACAGCCGAGCTTGGCAGAGAGAGCTAAGAGAACGGTTGCATCTGTGAAGGCTTGTGCACAGTGCGACTTGGGGAATCATACTTAGAAATTGGCAGGTCCGAAAAAAATACAAGAACTCCGCATACATCTTTCTTCTGCATCATTTGTGTTGGGTTTAATTGGTTAGATAATGAAAAAGCGAAAGTGAGTTATGAATGGTACGCTCAGCTTCCCAGCGTAGGCACCCGATTGGATAAAAAGCCAACAAAGAGAGGTAATAAATTCATCTGCCGAGCCGTAGATGCACCCAGGGTATAGTAGTGACTTACCGGCTCTGTGGTGAAATTAAAGTCGAACCTTTTCAACCGAGATCTGCTGTCGAGTTATTTGTTGTCTTACTGACAACAACGCCATTTATGTTATACGAGCGAGTTTTGAAATGGCAATGTCACCATGATGACATTTCTTTACATAAGAAAATGTTTGTGAGAATGGCATCTCACAGGTCACGTCTTGCAAACCATACTGATGTTGTTAAAGATCACTACACAATGCTTAACAAGTGTAATATGCATTTCTGTTGTGCACAAGCGTGTCACTGAGCGGCTCCGTCCTGAGCTGCAAGGGAAACGCACACTGATAGATATTTCTTAAACCACCAGGGAGACTATATACACACGAACCGCCTGTTTTCATATGCATTTTATAAGATTGGAAGTCTACTGTCGTGATATTTCCACCTCACATCCCCTCTCTTCTCCCCCAACCCCCCTTCCGCTCTTGACATTTAGAATTATCTGCCCAGTCTAGTTTTGCAAAGGGACATCAATCCAAATGAAGCTTACTTCGAGAAACTGGAAAATAGTTTATTGAGTCAAGAGAAGTGGACAAAACCATCGTTTTCGATATTTCGTTCCTGTAGCTTGTCATCAATGCCTTAGTACATGCTTGGTTACACTACCAAGCTACAGGGCAGTGAGACCATGCTTTTCTCTTTCATATACGAAAAGAAAGATTCGTGTCTATGTTTTTTAATATGATTTCTTTTCAAATACCACGCAAATAATCTATTAGAACAACAAGTAAAACTGATATGGAATAGAAGGCCCAGACTGATTGTGCACCGCTATTGATTTGCGGAACATTTGTTTTGTAATAGGTTGTAATTGAACAATACGTGGTTGCCTGGAACAGTGGCTTAGATTTGACATCAGGGGGTCTGTAATCGTTGTTTCAACAATATTCGTTTTGTGTGCATCATTGTCGATATGTCTGGGATAAGAACGGGATTGACCCCGGATGTCAAGCTTATTTATAGTTTACTATTTAATTGCATTACACAGAGTGGCAGATGTATCACCGACTATCAAGAGCTGAGACTTTCAACCAGAATCAGAGTTTTAAAACATACAGCACAACAGGTTTTAGTGAGCGAGTGTCGCTATACGTCTCTTTTAGCAAAGATCCAGCAATATCACGATGGGGGACACCAGAAATGGGCTTCATACATTTTAGCCATGTGGGGAATCAAGCCCCTATCTTCGGCACAATCTTCACCCAATATGTTGTAACTCAAGGACACCTGTTGTTCATGACAAAAACTGTTGCAGCACTGTTGCATATGTTAAGCTAGGGACACTAATCTTTTCTCAGAGACACAAGCGAGAACGCAAATGAATGGGACCAACATGTGTTTACCCGTATAGTGGTTAGTCACAAAGATCATTTGGTGATACGAAAGAACAGAATCAGTCGCGACATATGTTGGGAGACAGAGAAGAAGTGTGAAGATGCTAAGACGCGTTAACAGGCGAAAATAAGTTGAAAAGACATAGGGGATATAAAAAGCCAATGAAACTTGGTTGAATTAGACTTGGTGACGAGAGATTCCAGACAGGCTTCGAGAGATTCCAGACAGGCTTCGTGTTTTAAGGTGTTCTGCAATTGCCCACCATTTGTCATATCTTATTTTCTGTCTGGAGCACGAGAGGCCGAGACGTCTGGGGAATCTCATTTGGCTGTGCAGAGTTCAGTACCTCACATGTGTCCGACAATGCGAATTGCGTCCCTTACCCATATCCGACAAAGCAGACTTTCGTCATTTACGTGTGTCAGGCAATGTAGATTTGCGCCCCTGACCTATCTCCGACAACGTAGATTTGCGTCCCTTACGGGTGTTCGACTGCGTAGATTTGCGTCCCTTACTTATGTCCAACAACGTAGATTTGCATCCCTTACTTATGTCCAACAGCGTAGAATTGTGTCCCTTACTTATGTCCAACAACGTAGAATTGCATCCCTTACGGGTGTTCAACAGCATAGATTTGCGTCCCTCACCTATGTCCAACAACGTAGATTTACGTCCCTTACGGGTGTTCGACAGTGTAGATTTGCGTCCCTTACCTATGTCCAACAACGTAGAATTGCGTCCCTTACCCGTGTTCTACAGCGCAGATTTGCGTCCTTTATGTCCAACAACGTAGATTTGCGTCCCTTACGAGTGTTCGACAGCGTAGATTTGCGTCCCTTACCTATGTCCAACAACATAGAATTGCGTCCCTTACGGGTGTTCGACAGTGTAGATTTGCGTATCTTACCTATGTCCAACAACGTAGATTTCCGTCCCTTAAGGGTGTTCGACAGCGTAGATTTGCGTCCCTTACCTATGTCCAACAACGTAGAATTGCGTCCCTTACGGGTGTTCGACAGCTTACATTTGCATCCCTTACTTATGTCCAACAACGTAGAATTGCGTCCCTTACGGGTGTTCGACAGCGTAGATTTGCGTCCCCTACGGGTGTTCGACAGCGTAGATTTGCGTCCCTTACCTATGTCCAAGAACGTAGATTTGCATCCCTTACGGGTGTTCGACAGCGTAGATTTGCGCCCCTTACCTATGTCCAACAACGTAGAATTGCGTCCCTTACCCGTGTTCTACAGCGCAGATTTGCGTCCTTTATGTCCAACAACGTAGATTTGCGTCCCTTACGAGTGTTCGACAGCGTAGATTTGCGTCCCTTACCTATGTCCAACAACGTAGAATTGCGTCCCTTACGGGTGTTCGACAGTGTAGATTTGCGTATCTTACCTATGTCCAACAACGTAGATTTCCGTCCCTTAAGGGTGTTCGACAGCGTAGATTTGCGTCCCTTACCTATGTCCAACAACGACAAATTGCGTCCCTTACGGGTGTTCGACAGCTTACATTTCCATCCCCTAATTATGTCCAACAATGTAGATTTGCGTCCCTTACGGGTGTTCGACAACGTAGATTTGCGTCCCTTACGGGTGTTTGACAGCCTATGTCCTATGTCCAGCAACGTAGATTTGCGTCCCTTACGGGTGTTCGACAGCGTAGATTTGCGTCCCTTACTTATGTCCAACAACGTAGATTTGTGTCCCTTACGGGTGTTCGACAGCGTAGATTTGCGTCCCTTACTTACGTCCAACAACGTAGATTTGCGTCCCTTACTTATGTCCAACAACGTAGAATTGCGTCCCTTACTTATGTCCAGCAAAGTAGAATTGCGTCCCTTACTTATGTCCAACAACGTAGATTTGCGTCCCTTACTTATGTCCAACAACGTAGAATTGCGTCCCTTACAAATGTTCAACAGCATAGATTTGCATCCCTTACCTATGTCCAACAACGTAGATTTACGTTCCTTACGGGTGTTCGACAGTGTAGATTTCCGCCCCTTACCTATGTACTACAACGTAGATTTGCGTCCCTTACGGGTGTTCGACAACGTAGATTTGCGTCCCTTACGGGTGTTCGACAGCGTAGATTTGCGTCCCTTACTTATGTCCAACAACGTAGAATTGCGTCCCTTACGGGTGTTCGACAGCGTAGATTTGCGTCCCCTACGGGTGTTCGACAGCGTAGATTTGCGTCCCTTACCTATGTCCAAGAACGTAGATTTGCATCCCTTACGGGTGTTCGACAGCGTAGATTTGCGCCCCTTACCTATGTCCAACAACGTAGAATTGCGTCCCTTACGGGTGTTCGACAGTGTAGATTTCCGCCCCTTACCTATGTACGACAACGTAGATTTGCGTCCCTTACGGGTGTTCGACAACGTAGATTAGCGTCCCTTACGGGTGTTCGACAGCGTAGATTTGCGTCCCTTACCTATGTACGACAACGTAGATTTGCGTCCCTTACTTATGTCCAACAACGTAGATTTGCGTCCCTTACGGATGTTCGACAACGTAGATTTGCGTCGCTTTCGGGTGTTCGACAACGTAGAATTGCGTCCCTTATGGGTGTTCGACAGCGTAGATTTGCGTCCCTTACATATGTCCAACAACGTAGATTTGCGTCCCTTACGGGTGTTCGACTGCGTAGATTTGCGTCCCTTACTTATGTCCAACAACGTAGATTTGCGTCCCTTACGGGTGTTCGACAGCGTAGATTTGCGTCCCTTACTTATGTCCAACAACGTAGATTTGCGTCCCTTACTTATGTCCAACAACGTAGAATTGCGTCCCTTACTTATTTCCAGCAACGTAGAATTGCGTCCCTTACTTATGTCCAACAACGTAGATTTGCGTCCCTTCCTTATGTCCAACAACGTAGAATTGCGTCCCTTACGGGTGTTCAACAGCATAGATTTGCATCCCTTACCTATGTCCAACAACGTAGATTTACGTCCCTTACGGGTGTTCGACAGTGTAGATTTGCGTCCCTTACCTATGTCCAACAACGTAGATTTACGTCCCTTACGGGTGTTCGACAGTGTAGATTTGCGTCCCTTATCTATGTCCAACAACGTAGAATTGCGTCCCTTACCCGTGTTCAACAGCGTAGATTTGCGTCCTTTATGTCCAACAACGTAGATTTGCGTCCCTTACGGGTGTTCGACAGCGTAGATTTGCGTCGCTTTCGGGTGTTCGACAGCGTAGAATTGCGTCCCTTACGGGTGTTCGACAGCGTAGATTTGCCTCCCTTACGGGTGTTCGACAGCGTAGATTTGCGTCCCTTACCTATGTCCAAGAACGTAGATTAGCGTCCCTTTCGGGTGTTCGACAGCGTAGATTTGCGTCCTTTATGTCCAAGAACGTAGATTTACGTCCCTTACGGGTGTTCGACAGTGTAGATTTCCGCCCCTTACCTATGTCCAACAACGTAGATTTACGTCCCTTACGGGTGTTCGACAGTGTAGATTTGCGTCCCTTACCTATGTCCAACAACGTAGAATTGCGTCCCTTACCCGTGTTCAACAGCGTAGATTTGCGTCCTTTATGTCCAACAACGTAGATTTGCGTCCCTTACGGGTGTTCGACAGTGTAGATTTGCGTCCCTTACCTATGTCCAACAACGTAGAATTGCGTCCCCTACCCGTGTTCAACAGCGTAGATTTGCGTCCTTTATGTCCAACAACGTAGATTTGCGTCCCTTACGGGTGTTCGACAGTGTAGATTTCCGCCCCTTACCTATGTACGACAACGTAGATTTGCGTCCCTTACGGGTGTTCGACAACGTAGATTTGCGTCCCTTACGGGTGTTCGACAGCGTAGATTTGCGTCCCTTACCTATGTACGACAACGTAGATTTGCGTCCCTTACTTATGTCCAACAACGTAGATTTGCGTCCCTTACGGGTGTTCGACAGCGTAGATTTGCGTCTTTTTCATGTTTTCGACAACGTAGAATTGCGTCCCTTACGGGTGTTCGACAGCGTAGATTTGCGTCCCTTACCTATGTCCAGCAACGTAGATTTGCGTCCCTTAAGGGTGTTCGACAGCGTAGATTTGCGTCCCTTACCTATGTCCAACAACGTAGAATTGCGTCCCTTACGGGTGTTCGACAGTGTAGATTTGCGTCCCTTACCTATGTCCAACAACGTAAAATTGCGTCCCTTACGTGTGTTTGACAGAGTAGATATGCGTCCCTTACGGGTGTTCGACAACGTAGATTTGCGTCCCTTACCTATGTCCAACAACGTAGATTTGCGTCCCTTACGGGTGTTCGACAGCGTAGATTTGCGTCCCTTACGGGTGTTCGACAGCGTAGATTTGCTCCCCTTACCTATGTCCAACAACGTAGAATTGCGTCCCTTACGGGTGTTCGACAGTGTAGATTTCCGCCCCTTACCTATGTACGACAACGTAGATTAGCGTCCCTTACGGGTGTTCGACAGCGTAGATTTGCGTCCCTTACTTATGTCCAACAACGTAGATTTGCGTCCCTTGCGGGTGTTCGGCAGCGTAGATTTGCGTCCCTTACTTATGTCCAACAACGTAGATTTCCGTCCCTTACCTATGTCCAGCAACGTAGATTTGCATCCCTTACGGGTGTTTGACAGCGAAGATTTGCGCCCCTTACCTATGTCCAACAACGTAGAATTGTGTCCCTTACCTATGTCCAACAACGTAGAATTGCGTCCCTTACGTGTGTTCGACAGCGTAGATTTGCGTCCCTTACGGGTGTTCGACAGCGTAGATTTGCTTCCCTTACCTTTGTCCAACAACATAGAATTGCGTCCCTTACGGGTGTTCAACAGTGTAGATTTCCGCCCCTTACCTATGTACGACAACGTAGATTTGCGTCCCTTGCGGGTGTTCGACAGTGTAGATTTCCGCCCCTTACCTATGTACGACAACGTAGATTTGCGTCCCTTACGGATGTTCGACAGCGTAGATTTGCGTCCCTTACTTATGTCCAACAACGTAGATTTGCGTCCCTTACGGGTGTTCGACAGTGTAGATTTGCGTCCCTTACCTATGTCCAACAACGTAGAATTGCGTCCCTTACGGGTGTTCGACAGTGTAGATTTGCGTCCCTTACTTATGTCCAACAACGTAGATTTGCGTCCCTTACGGGTGTTCGACAGCGTAGATTTGCGTCCCTTACGAGTGTTCGACAGTGTAGATTTCCACCCCTTACCTATGTCCAACAACGTAGAATTGCGTCCCTTTCGGGTGTTCGACAACGTAGATTTACGTCCCTTACCTATGTCTAACAACGTAGATTTGCGTCCCTTACGAGTGTTCGACAACGTAGATTTGCGTCCCTTACCTATGTCCAACAACGTAGATTTGCGTCCCTTACGGGTGTTCGACAGCGTAGATTTGCGTCCCTTGCGAGTGTTCGACAGCGTAGATTTCCGTCCCTTACGGGTGTTCGACAGCGTAGATTTGCGTCCCTTACGTGTGTTCGACAGCGTAGATTTGCGTCCCTTACGTGTGTTCGACAGTGTAGATTTGCGTCCCTTACCTATGTCCGACAACGTAGATTTGCGTCCCTTACGGGTGTTCGACAGTGTAGATTTGCGTCCCTTTCGCATGTCCGTCAATGCAGGTCTTTGCTTTGACCACAAGGATAGTCCACAACCGTGAGCAATGAATGAATATGGGTTCAGTTGGCCTTCGTGAGTATATAGTCACTATAATTACGTGTTTGACTTGAACAATGTATTTTTTGTTCTCAGAAGAGAGATATGAAGCGATTTGCTGTGTACAGATTAGCATTTTCAAAACAACTTGGATATTGTTGCAAGATATACAGAAATACGAAAAACTATTAATATATTGGTATTGCGAACATTCTAGGAAAATTTTGTGATTCTGATGTGAGTTACGGGACATGAGCACAAGGTTTGGGTATGATCTGAAAGACAAAATATGGAGTTCAGAAAAACTGCGTCTTGGCGTAATTCAAACAGTTGGAAAAGGTTACGTAGGACATCTCAACAAATGGCGAATATTCAAGAGAGGGCGTGAATAGTTTTACATCTGTCATCGCGTGAGAAATAAATTATTACTTATTAACTGTGTTACTGTTAGCTGTCTGACTTCGGGAAGCAAACAAATACCGTTATGCAAAATCTGTAAATAATGGCGTTTCCGGTAAGGCAGGCCACTTACAACCAGTTAGTGAGCACCTGTCTTGTCACGGATTGCAGGATCCGTTTATATCATTTTCCCCGCAGTGTTTTATTGTACGCCCGAGGTCATCTGTTTCGTCGGAATATGGAGACTGGTTATTCTCTGGTATTGACGTCCTGTATTCACATATGTGCTGACAGGCCTTTTGCTCCCCTTTTCAGCTCTTTTTAGTGAACTGAATTTCAAAAATGTAATTTCTTTGTATTTTTTATTGAACATAATAACGTTTCTCTGACTAACTTGTTTAAGTCCTCCATACCATGCTAAATGGCGCATGTGCACTCAGTGTCTCGAAGTGTGATTTGATAAAGTTATGTATTCAAGATATAGTAATCGTAGTGTCGATACATGTATTTTTTTCACGTTCGCTGCAACTGGATTAAGAGATTCTATATAAAGGTTCCTTCTTTCTCGGACGAATATTATCAATGGAAATAAAATGTGTTGTACTCACAAATAAAACCCTTTTCTGTCACTTTTTGGAAAATAGCTTCTTTGTGTTTATATCTAATTTGATTCTATGTTAGTTTCGTTGTTACAACCAATGGCGCCGAAGGCAGTCTTTTCCTCTTGTGTAAGATCTTTCCCAGCACTTCTAACGCCTAGTGTCATATTCAATTTTGCAATTTTACCCCTCCGGGCGTTCTGGTGAGCAACAGTGGAGGCAACACCCTTCACACCGGCTCAGGGTGCGAACACCCATTTTCATATTTACTAATCGGCAGTGTGCCATACGCTCCACTGGCTTCAGGGAATTGAATTAACTGAACTGGGCAAAACCCACTGCTTTCAGAAATATTGTTTTTGTTCTCGTGTTGTTCATCATCTTAGTACACGCCTTGTTAAGTCACTAAGATACAGCGTAGTGAATAATTGATCAACAACAATAATATATTTCATCAACAATGGACACGAGAAGAAGTGATTCATGTCGACTTTGTTGGAGATCTTTTTCTCATCTGCCATGCAAGGCCTTCACATATAACAAGCATGACTGATACGGACTAAACGGCCCAGTAGATGTTCTGTTATTGATTAGTACATAGTATGTATTTTGTAATCACGCCGATATATCTAAACAGAGCTTTCATCTTTGCAATACATGAGGCCTGTCTGGAAAGAATCGTGCGTCTATCAAAATCAATAATACCATGATAAGTTGCGGTGCCTTATCTGGTTTACACTAGAACATAACACCTAGGTGAAAGTTCTGTAAGTATGATTCGATTTACAGAAAGAAGACAGAATATTGACTATGAAGAGTTGGCACTTTCCAACAGAACGAGACTAACTGGCAGTTAGCAGTTCAATTAACGTACGTTTTGAAAGCATCAGATTGTGTTCCCGTGACGAATGTCCCCTTTTACGACCGCTTCAACCAAAGAACATGACGTGCTGGGTAATTTGAGTTCGGGAGGATTTCTGCTGAGGGAGACGATTATTATTCGTTAGCTTTCGGTGTACCAGTGCGGGAGATAAGCCTTTTCGTTGACAGTTTTGAAGTTTTAAAAAATGAAAAACAAATAATTTTGGTATGGTTTTCTCATTCTTAATAATATATGCATCTTCGCTTCCTTTGTCCGCTGTTGACTCCTCTATTCTTTTTGGTTAATGAAGAGAGCACTGCAGAGCTGTATTAGAAATTGCATTGGTAAGTTATAAAAGAAACGTCCTTCACGAGCAGTGTTACAGACGTAAAGGGTATTAACACATAAAAAAGAACTCACATTTTAGACACCATACTACACACATAACATTTGTATCCCTTGCTGTTTCTCTGTGCCTGTCTCTCCATCAAAGAAACTCGCATCCTTGCCGCAAACCAGATATATTGATGTTAACCACATATACCAACCTTTAATACTGATAATACTTGAAAAAGAAAAATACATACAAACCTTTGACTTGACATTAATGTGCATGTTCATATGTCTACTCAGTGAGCGAAATAGTTTTCAAATTTTGCTTGCGAGTTGAGCTGACTATGCCTAAAAGTTACATGCCCACAAAAAATCACTTGACCGAAATTTGAATGAAGAAAATAAGCAAACTATGAATAAAATGAAAACATGAGAATAATTAAGGGCTTGTCGGCATGGCACAGGTTTCACCATTGAGCTGCTAATATGACTGATCTTTCATTAAGCTATAATCTTGCATGATCAAGCCAGTGACATTGGGGATTTACTGGCCCGATTGAATTTTTAGTAGCCACTGGCTAGAGGACCAGTGGCTATTTCGCACACCGTGTCTACTCCATACACCCACAACTGCCAATTAGTATACGTGTATTACAACATATTCTAGACATATACAATGCAGATAGGTTTGGGGTATTGAAGTTAAGTACATGCTAGAGCATGATCCTGGAATTTTAATTATAGGATGTATGTGGTAGGAACATGTACATATATCAAAGGTTCATTATATGACAGCCAGATTGCGCGTCAGAATATTGCTGCCCAAACGCCGCATCATAAGATTCTATGTGAGATACTCGTTGAGCAACAAGCTCTTGGGCCCGAGGGCAACAGCTTACTCCGAGAAGAGATTAGTCAGAACGATGGTAGAAGGAAGTCTGCTGTACGCTGCCGCTCAGGAAATGGGGGCAACTGCTGAAAGTGCATGTCCGGAAGGTTCTAAATTTGTCTGCACGACGTCATCCATAAGGAATCGAGGTCTAATCTCGATTTACATGACCGAAGGAATTAAGTTTGGAGACGTTCTTATGAGTGTTTAATGGACGTCGTGTTGTTAAAAGCCGTCCTCAGCAGTGTTCTAGACAGATGGAGGCGGGCTGTAACTAACTGAATCAGGACCAGAGAATCTAGTGATCAACATATTGAGTATCGGTTTGCGTAACTGAGATGTCCTGACGTGTCAATCAGTTTGTTTGCAGTAACCCGTGCTTGTCGTATGAGGCAACTAACGGGATCGGGTGGCCAGGCTCACTGACTTGGTTGTCATGAATATTCCAGTTGCGCAGATCGGTGCTCATGATGTTGTTCACTGGACTGTCTGATCCAGACGCGATTATTTAGAGCTGGACTACACTATCTCAACAGAAACAACCCAACATCATAGTAACAATGTTCAACAATTCACTGCCATGGGGATATTCATGTTTCTGTAATTATTTAATGTATGTATTTCAGATTTATCAACTGAATTAACATATTTCGGCAAGAAATAATCATTCAGATGTCAAAACAGTGCGGCGTCAAACCTTTTCTTTTGCGGATTCGTCACATACCCGACTGAGTGAACTATATAGAACATGTTGAGGACTGCGAGGTATATAACGGGTGCCTTATGGTAAATGACAAGAAGTTACTGTAATTTGATGGCCGTGCATTAATACCTTACCTTATAAGACATCACACAGCATTGAGCTCGATTCGGTTTCTTTGCTGAACAGGAGCGTGTTTAGTACATAAGTCATGCGTCTCTAATAACAGTGATCGATGGCAAGCCAGCATCAGTCACAAAGAACGTGTGACGCCGGTGGAGACCACCCACCATGTCAAGTATTAACGTAAATGGTCAGTAAGACCAATGGAGCCTAGCTGATATATTCGAAGAACAAGCTATTACAACAAGGAAACCTTGTCCATAAGGTTATACTCAAGGGCCTATAGTACGATTTTGGCTATATCATAAGTATTTGTTTGTGAGTCAATATCAAATAGTAATAACGCAGGGTGTTCGCTCAAAGATCACATGTACACGGTCTCGTCATTACGTTGTTGTTTAACGCCGCACTCAGCCACATTCCAGGTATATGGTCTGCAGATGATCGAGTCTGGACCAGACAATCGACTGATCAACAGTATGAGCAGTGATCTACGCAACTGGGACACGATGATATGTGTCAACCAAGTCACACAGCCTGACCACCCGATACCGTTAGTCGCCTCCTACGACAAGCATGGCTTGCTGAAGACCAGTTCTAACCCGGATCTTCATAGGTTCTCTTGACAATCTCGTGGAATGTTGTTTAATCACTCTCGTTAGGCATATATCGGCATATGAAACGGTCTGACTAGTCTCATATATTTCGTGTTCTGGGTTTTTAACCATTGTTGAAAGACAGCGGCTACTCAATGTGGATAAAGTTTAAGACAACCTTTTTTGGTCAGATCCCCATACTGATTATATCATGGGTATCAGCCGAAGTGGTTTAGCTAGACAAATACTATCTCAATCGACCCATGAAGGCCGGTTTAGAGAGTTTCAGAAACCCATGCTTGTCGTAAGAGGCGATTAACAGAATCGCACAGATCGATGTTCATGCTGTTGATCACTGCATTGACTCGATTAATTACAGACCGCCTCCATATGGCTAGAATATTGCTGTGTGCGGCGTAAAACTAAACTCACTCCCTCACTCTAAACTCAATCATTTACTAACTCGTGTATATGAAATAGAGATTGAAAGGGGTAAGATGTTACGCCATAGCAACTATAGTTCAGCTATATTGCAGATATATCACGTCGTTGCCATAAATGGCGACTATGTTTGTCGTAAGAGGTGAATAACGGGATCGGGTGATCAGACTCGCTGACTTGGTTGTCATCGGTTCCCAACTGCGCAGATCGATGCTCATGTTGTTGGTCACTGGATTGTCTGGCCCAGACTCGATTATTTACAGACCGCTGGAATATTGCTGGAATCATATTGCTGGAATATTGCTGAGTGTGGCGTAAAACTAAACTCACTCACTCACTATATCACGTCGAGGGAGAATGATCTCATATATTGCATCTACATCTATGTGAGGATTCGAACGCGGGTCGAACGCCAGACTTCCCCACTGATCCAAATACATAAATGAGAAATGTACGTTATATCATAGTTACGGACACAGCAATCTACGTTTGTAAAGAAAATGATTGATTGAAAGGAACCAGTGGATATAACAAAATGTTTTTCGATACCGACCACTTTCCCAGTAACTGGAATCCTAGATGGGACTAAGCCCCATCAAATGTAATAGAATCTGTACTTTAGTGAGAAAATGCAAAATATTGCATATGTTACATTTTACCACTTTGTAAATGTCTTTTTGTTTTCATATGGTATGCTCGACGGTGAAAGGACAGAAACAAATAAAAAGTTGAAATACGTGCAAAAGAAGTTTGATAGAAAGTTAGATATGTGCGATGACATAAATATTGTTTGTTTGTAAAATGTCGCGCTGAACAATATTGTAGTTATAGGGCGATATGATCAAAAAATAAGTTACACGCTTGGACGAAAGAAATAAGCAAGGGCTTAACACAACAAGCAAGAACAGAAGTAATGATTAAAGACATAAGCAACAGATGAGGACATAAGTAATACACGGGGCCTCAGGTATGTCGGCTTCTTCCTGAAGTGGCATGTAGAAGCTGGTATTATGAGAAGGAATACCTCTTATGGACAAAGAACTTCTTTACTACAATGGATGCATCCGCTTCAGTAAAGAAGGTGTCTCTCGGTGAGAAGTGTTGCTCCTCGTCAACTTCTTTATTATGAGGAACATGTCTTTTCAGGGTATATTTTTACTCCTTTATCAGGTGAAATGTCCTGATGAAGATGTAAGAATATATTCCGAAATATCGTTTTCCCCATAATGACGATGTCATGCAGAAATTTTCACATTTTATGTGCATCGCTTCTATATTCAAAAATTTTATAAGAACATTAGTAATAAGCAGAAAGACTATGGATACTTTTAGCAATACTCCCTCAAAATCACGGTAGGGGAACACCAGAAATGAACTCCACACATAGTACCCGTGTAGGGAATCGAAGCCTGACCATAGGTGTGACGTAATAAGCAGCGGTGTTAGTAACAGAAGAACAACTTAGGTCTAAGTATCGACTCGGGTAATTGGTTAGACAAACCGAGGGCAGGAAAGTAGCATGTCTATTGGTATTATCAAAGTGAGCGTTACGAAATGTGTGTTTGTATATTAAAATGATATTTTACGGATACGAAGAAATAAGCAGGGGCGTTATAGAGGACAAACAGACCATGTTCCTTTCGGAAGGGTAGCCGAGTGGCTAAAACGTTCGCTCTTTACGTCGAAGAATCGGGTTGTATTCCAAACATGGGTACAATGCGTGAAGCCCATGGCTGGTGTCCTTCGCCATGGTATTGCTGGAATGTTCATAAAAGCGGGGAAAAACTTAACTCACTCACTCACTGGTTCCTTCAGTCAATGTGTTCTCTTTGCATATGAAGTGGCGTCATTCCATTACGTCCCCGGTTCGATTCCCCACATGGGTGCAATGTGTGAACATTTCTGGTGTCACCCGCTGAGATATGGCTGGAATAGTATTAAAAGCGGCGTAAAACTAAACTCTCTCATTGAGAAAACGTAAAACACATGGTGTTGACTGTATTAGATTTATGTCTACCTCGACTTATAATACTGTAGTGTGTAGTTTCGTACAAGCAAACTGAACATCTGAAGATTTATGGCAGATTGGCGGGAGTCAGCACGCCTAATTAGCGCCGTAAATTGCTAATGCATATCACACAATGTGCGGGCTCAACCTGCAGTTACGCATGTAAATATCACAGTGATTTCTTAGGCTGCTTGTTAATCAGCTTCCATGGAAGGGAACTCAAATTATCCGAAATCAATGTCTGGAGTTTCATAACTGGCACTCTGCGCATGCGCTGTGATCCCCGTTGACCTCAAGGGCAGCTAATCCTTCACATAGCTCATAAAACCTAAATCAGCGAACTATGGAGCGATTAAGAAGCTTTTATGTTTCATAGTTTTAATTTTACCAACTCGTCATAAAGTCATCGATTTCGCTGCAACACGCTAGATTCCAGCACCGAACACAATCTCACCCAGAAACACTTGTGTTAGTCACGTGGCCTCCTATTTGACATGCGCGATGGGAAAGAACAGAGAGAAGTCTTGGTTAGCGATCATTAACTTTCTGATTCTGTAATAACATCAGTAAACACGCAGCCATGCGGTGAATGGCAAATAAGGCAGCCTCCAACATTTGGCACCATTTTCGTGTGGACTTGAAAGGACTTCCTTCGATAGAACTGCTTTAGTAGCCTGATAGGCTTGAATGACGAACCTAAGTACACTTCTATGGCCGCCATTTTGGATCTCAGGCGTGCGCAAGACACGGGGTCGCCGCAACAGATACGGAACGATCCAGTTGACAAAAAACTGATGCTTATAAGTATTAGGTTCAGTATGACTGGTCCCTGAGTCACGGAGGTCAGTACTGTGGTTCAAAGCTCGCAGGTCAAATATACACAAGGCAGTATTCAGTCCTTAAACCTTAGATATAGCACGGTGAGGTTTCTTTATTCTTCATGGTAAACTTAAAGAAACACAGTCGTGTTCTACAAGCCGGGGCTAGGGTGTGTTCTGGCTTCCAATCCCAAATCAAGGGTCATTGACCGATTAATAGTAGCGAGTACCAACATTTTCTTAACCGGACACTTCCCGTTCCTCTTTGTATCCTTGGCGTTAGTAAACGTTATCTCCACGTCTGTCAAAAAACCATTGATATACTAATAGTTCTAAGAAAGATGAAACATTTTATGCTTGTGTTCTTGGTGCTGCAGAAATTCTGCAGTTTGACGAGAATCGAATACTCTGTCTGGCCAAAGCTGGGCGAAGAAGGCTTAGTGTTTAGAACTTTAACTGAAGTAATAGGATATAATATGACTATATAGGATTATGGAAGTATAACAAGCCCTCGGAAGACGCACAGACAGACAGCTGAGACATGTAACTAAAAAGGTTTGAATAGCCGACAGGGCATGTAACTACAAAAAGTATAAACATGTAACTAGAAAAGTATGAAGAACCGATGGAACATATAACTAGAAAAGTATGAAAAACCCATGGGACATGTTACTAGAAAAGTATGAAGAGCCGATGGAACATGTAACTAGAAAAGTATGAAGAACAGATGGGACATGTTACGAGAAAAATATGACGAGCCGATGGAACATGTTACTAGAAAACTATGAGGAGACGATGGGACATGTTACTAGAAAAGTATGAAGAGCCGATGAGACATGTAACTAGAAAAGTATGAAGAGCCGATGGAACATGTAACTAGAAAAGTATGAAGAACCGATGGGACATGTTACGAGAAAAATATGACGAGCCGATGGAACATGTTACTGGAAAAGTATGAAAAACCGATGGGACATGTTACGAGAAAAGTTTGAAGAGCCGGTGGAAAATGTTACTACAAAAGTATGAAGAGCCATTTGACAGCAAAGTGCATAGAGGTTGTTGAAGATACAGCTATTAAAAATGATGATATGTTGACACATGAATCTGTAGGTATTAAGAGAGTGGGTGCAGGGACTCTTGCCTCCAAAAGTACAGAGAATGTGTAAGGACATATAACTATAGAAATATGCAAAACAGTATTGAGATGTTTACCCATGGATGGAAAAATATGGCGAGGGGAGAAATCAAAACCACTGGTGTGGTGTTGAGAAAACAGAAGTCGTAACCGGGCCCAATGGTACACGAATCCCAGCGTAGCGGTGTTTACAGCTATAAGGCGACTGCTTGATCAGAAAAATCTGTACAGTGATTGCGTCTGGGTGTGAAAGAGGTGCGCTATCAACCAGTTAATAAATATATCACAGGCACAGACAAGACCATCTAATCAAAACTGGAATAGGTCCAAGAAGTTTGTACCATCAAAGACTAGGAAATGTTGACAAAAATACATTTTATTTCTGAAGTTTTAGAAAAACTAAAGTTGGCGTCGTATACCCTTGACATATAAAGGAATAATTCATGTTGGCACATGGATCATATCCTCCCTCAGCGCCTACAGCTTAAAGAAATAATCATGATGGAGAGTAAATACGAGACAAAAACAATAAATTTATGTGTATGTATAATCCATAGGGTGAGGAATCAAAACGATCAGTTTTTGTCCCAGTGGAAACTGAATGCTTGAAATCTTCTTGTGAACGTTGATGGTTCATCTGATTAACAAAACTATTTCTGTTTCACCGAAGTGCCGAAGATTTCAGGGATGGACTTTACATTTTATTTCTGAAGTTTTAGAAAAACTAAAGTTGGCGTCGTATACCCTTGACATATAAAGGAATAATTCATGGGATATATATTCTTTCATCCGTTTATTCTTCACATGCATGTTTTGAACTTATGAACATGACCCATCTCTGTCAGGTTGAAAATACCTCTAGTTGTGTCAGATTGAACATACCTCTATTTCTGCCCAGGTAGAGATAGCCCTATCTCTGTCCGGCTGAACATAATCCTATTTATGTCAGGGCAGCCATGCCCCTATCTCTGTCAGGTTGAACATACCTCATCTCTGTCAGGTTGAAAATACCCCCAGCTCTGTCAAGTTGAACATACCCCATCTCTCTCAAGTAGAACATACCCCGTCTCTGTCAGGTTGAACATTCCCCACCTCTGTCACACTGAACATACCTCATCTCTGTCAGGTTGAACATACCCCACCTCTGTCCCACTGAACTTACCTCATCTCTGTCAGGTTGAAAATACCCCCAGCTCTGTCAAGTTGAACATACCCCATCTCTCTCAAGCAGAACATACCCCGTCTCTGTCATGTTGAACATACCCTGTCTATGTCAAGTTTAACATACCCCTATCTCTGTCAGGTTGGACAAACCTCATCTCTGAGAAACCATTGTTTAATATTCATCCAATCTTTTTCCTACAGTTGTGTTAGTTTTCAATGAAAACACGACGTGGTAACGTGTCCGGAACCTATCCCTTTAAATATCACATACGCACGACCCAGTCAATCTCTTCCCGATGTTATCCTCATCCCCATCTCTGACCAACGCATTATCACCCAAAACTAATAATGGAGAAAATGGCTACTTGCATTATCTACTTAAGGAGACGAGGCGCAAAGTGTTGATATATTTCACATCTTTAGTTTAAAAATGAAAATATCAAGTGATATATCAAAACATTTCCTTGACTAGACACCCAAATTGTCATATAAATTTGACCAACAATCCCGCACGGACCATGTGCTGTTGCACAAACGTGTCAGAGAAGTGATATTTGCTGAACAAGACGCACGGAAAAGCCGGATGGGTTCCCTGGAGAGGTTTAATCACTCGGAACCGGTGCTAAGTCTTTCTTGGTGTCACGGCACGGGAATAAAGGAAGCATTTTATGGTCAGGGAACTGGCTTAACTATTTCTCCACACATACATTCTAGATTTTCACGCCTTTTTATGGCAATTTTGCAGATTTTATTTTCTCAAGTCTAAGAAGTGACTTCAAGAGGCTCACCATCCTATTAAACCGAAAACCAACCTAGTCAGTCCAAAAAGAAACCAAATATGTATATGTCATATTTATGTGTACACACAGCTTCGTTAAACACGCGTTTCCTTTTTCTCTTGTAAACTAAATCCTACATGAAAGTGTTCCCATCCCGCTAACGTCATGGAAACGTGAAAAGCAATCTGAAACCTTGGATGCCCTTAGTCCCGTTGAACCCGTCGAGTTCGGAGCACATATTGGCCGCACGCACTAGAATGGTAAATCACATGCAGCCAATCAAACGCTCCTTGTTTTAGATACATATGACGTCATCAGTCCTGCGTATTCTACCACTCTGACCAAATTACAGAAATTTCCTCGGTGAATTTTCATGTGGCACCCAAGTCAAATCAAACTAGGGCTGATTTATAATTGATGGATCAAAAATGTCAGAAAAGACTCCAAGGGTTAGTAGGGATTCATTTCACACTGCAGCGTTTCATCAAATATACGCGTACAGGGAGCCAAGCCCTGCAAAGCGTCATATAATATGAGAGGGCTCCGCGCCCAGAACTTTACGGGCCAAGTAATATTCCACTACTTCGGACGGCTCGTCAAAATTCCTGTTCGAACAGATTTAGTGTTACTCAGCCACAGGCATAATCAAATGTGTTAGATTTATGAGAAATTAATTTGACGTCGAATTTCTTCCTCGATCTGAAATTTGTTTATCCAAGATGTCTTTTTTTAATTGGCAACTGATGCTGTCGGTTGCGGTGATTATGAATCATATTGACGGATGCTTGTTGATTCGTCACGTTTAAATTTTCGTAACTTATATCATGTGTGTTGCCAGGGATCAACTTTCTAACTATTTATCTAATCATCATCGACTGACTCATGAACTAAGCGAGAAGAACCAAGCCAATTATTCAGTCACGTCTTCAGTATTGGGTGTTTCAGCAGGTTCATGTCTCAGTTTGGATCAAATCCTTCCTTCAGGGATAGACTGTCCAAAAAGGAAACGTATAGACGAGAAATCTGTTGCGAAAATATTGTATTTTCAAACATGTATGACTCGTCCTCAAATAGACCTTAGTGCATGAAATTTTACACCAGTTTAGAAGAAGGTAATGTCAACACAACCAAGTGGATACTTTCAGGTAATGGAGATACTGAGCGCGGTGGTGACGACGTAGCACGACCCTGACTTTGGGTTTCCTGGCTCTCTTTTCCAGCCTGTTCCGTACAGTTTGACCTGATATCCTCTGGAGTCCAGGCACCTGGCTGCTATGCTCGCTCGTTGCTGTACGATCACGCAACTGTAGTACCCGGATGTACTCGAGGTCACGGTATAGTCAATAGCACGGTATGACCAACAGCAACAGCACGGTATAGTCAACAGCAACAGCACGATGTGGTCGACAGCAACAGCACGGTGTGGTCAACAGCAACGGCACGGTGTGGTCAGGAGCAACAGCACTGTGTGGTCGACGGCAACAGCACGGTATGGTCCACAGCAACAGCACGATGTGGTCAACAGCAACAACGCCGCATTATCAACAGCAACAGCACGGTGTGGTCCACAGCAACAACGCCGCATGGTCAACAGCAACAGCACTGTGTGGTCCACAGCAACAACGCCGCATGGTCAACAGCAACAGCACTGTGTGGTCAACAGCAACAACGCCGCATGGTCAACAGCAACAGCACGGTGTGGTCGACAGCAACTGCACGGTGTGGTCAACAGCAACAACGCCGCATGGTCAACAGCAACAGCACGGTGTGGTCGACAGCAACTGCACGGTGTGGTCAACAGCAACAACGCCGCATGGTCAACAGCAACAGCACGGTGTGGTCGACAGCAACTGCACGGTGTGGTCAACAGCAGCAACGCCGCATGGTCAACAGCAACAGCACGGTGTGGTCCACAGCAACAACGCCGCATGGTCCACAGCAACAGCACGGTGTGGTCCACAGCAACAACGCCGCATGGTCAACAGCAACAGCACTGTGTGGTCAGCGCGGCATTATCAACAGCAACAGCGCCGCATGGTCACGGTATGGCGAACAGCAACAGCACGGTGTGGTCGACAGCAACAGCACGGTGTGGTCAACAGCAACAGGATATGTTATGGCTAAAGCCCACATCATGACAATGATGAATTAAGAACCAATTTGGAGAAAGAGATTGGCATGAATGAAAGTTCCTATTCAGTTATGAATATGAAAAATAACAAACGCGGAAATTTAAAGAAAACCTCAGATTCCCTGGTACATGCTTATCAAGCAGACTTATTCCTGATAGAACTCTAAGTGAACACACAAGATTAATTTATGATATTATGGTTGAAACTAATAAACGAAATATGCCAGAACTAATTCTCCTAATAGATACAGTATCCAAAGAGTTCTTGAATATTGTTTTAGCTAAATTTGGTTTTGTTCCTGAAATAACTCCTTTGATAAAAATAATGACATATGAAACAACATACTGTGTCATCCAGCATTTCATACTCTAATGTTTTCTTAAATGAACGAAGATGCAGACAAGGAGACCCTCTGCCACCGTACCTGTCAATGTTTGTCGCTGGATTACTTGGTTGTATGGTTACAAGTAATGAGAACATAAATGATATTATTATTGGCATTAATGCGTATAAATTAAACCAATATGCAGATGATACGAAACCATTTACTGAGGGAATAAACAAAGCTTAAAGGGTGTTGTTGATGAAGTGGATACTGTTCACAAAATGTCAAATCTTGAAATTAACATTGATAAGACAAATGCAATATGGATTAGCTTATATGGACATGGAAATAATACGGATATACGATGTAAAGACATCATTTTGCCGTTGTATACTTTAAGCAAAAGGTATGAGAATACCCTAAAATTTAAATACTAAGGTAAATGCAACTTTTTGTGTGCTTAATGGGCACTTTAAAACATGTTGGAACTTTCACTAAAGCAACTGATTCGATACTCACAGGGTCTTCCAGAGGAGGACTGCCATTTACATGTGCCAGTGGCCTGGAACCTGTCCTTCGATCTGTGAAGGACAGAGGGACACACCTGAAGACGGCAAGCAACACTCCTTATGGATTCAGCATCTTGTAACCATGCAGTCGCCCTGCTTCTGTCGTGGGCGCTTAACGGTTTGCGCTGTGGCATGAAGAAGAAACTTAAGGCTTATGAGGTTTTAATACTGTCTGTAGCTTTTTAAAGGACACGTTTGCTGTGTTTGGGCGTTTGAATCTAACATGGTGCGGGTATGTTTCACCACCCTTGTTTTTTCGCTGTTTTTGACAATGTTTCATTTCTGTCAAACTCAACGAATATTGAATGCGTTTCTTTACTTCAAGCCTTAAGATGTTGTTTAAAGTGCCCATTAAGCACACAAAAAGTTGCATTCACCCTAGCGTATAAATGACCAAATCCCGTTTAAGTGAATATATGACTATCAAATTTTAGGGTGTTCCCATTTTTCTGTTTGTAGTACACAGTGGGAAAGGGGTGTCGTTGAAGTTTTGGGACTTAAATTGCAACCAGATCGTAAGAGTTTGTGGGTAATCAATGCAAGAAAAAGACTAGATGAGATGCCAGATGGTTGAGATCCATGGAAAGGAAACGTCGAGGTCAAAATTATTAGCATTACATGCCGTGCATGCTTAAACATATTGTATTCTATTGAACCAAGTTACCACAACCTAGAACGCCCTTTATCATTGATTTACACAAATGTCTATGTACAATCAATACACTAAATGCGAGAATGGAGAGAAGAGTAACAGAGAAAATGTATATAGATTAACATGGCTTGCACAAACCGTTTTGTTTTTAATGTATATACATTCCTGAAACTTTCCGTTTCGTATGCGCGCGTGTGTGATTGAACTAGCGACATTCCGCTGAACTTATTTGAGAAGGCGATGATGAGATTGAATTACAAGCTGATTCACGATGAGAAAATGGACGTTCGTTGTTGGGAAGGCAGTAGATCTAATTTAGAACTGGTCATTTGCCATATGAAAAGGAGGTAATACTCGTATGCGTATAAATACTATGTATAATTAGAACTTTCATTCAGCAGGCGATTATGACTGGCAGGATTTTGTTTCAAGTTAATATATCAGTATTAGGTGAAATGGATCTACCTAGGTATTATTACGGCTATACGTCTTTAGAAGCGACGTCAAATTTGTAAATATAATCCTTGGTGAGCACATTTCCCACAATAATGTACCGCACCGCACCGCACCGCACCGCACCGCACCGCACCGCACTACTTCACACACAACACCACGCCGCACCGCCCCGCACCGCACCGCACCGGATCACACCACACCACTTCACACCATACCACCTCACACTACACCACGCTACACACCACACCACACCATCTCAGACTCCTAGACACCACCAAATAGTACAGTTACCTCACCACACACACACCGCCATGACCATAACACTAGCAAATGTACACCGCAGTTTCAGAATAAACACCTTCAATATCTTTCTAGCTTTTTTCACCACACTCACTCACTTACTCAGTGTACGAAACACCATGCTGAATTGAGGTGGGGTGTGCACTGAACTCAATGCTGAAGTGAGGTCGAGAATGTACCGAACAGCGTATTCAGGTGAGGTGGATTGTGTACTGAACAGCGTACTGAGGTGAGGAGGATTGTGTAATGAACACCGTACTGATGTAAGGAGGATTGTGTACTGAACAGCGTACTGAGGTGAGGTGGATTGTGTACTGAACACCGTGCTGAGGTGGGGGTTGTGTACTGAACAGCGTATTGAGGTGAGGATTGTGTACCGAAAAGCGCACTGAGGTGAGGATTGTGTATTGAACAGCATACTGAGGTGAGGAGGACTGTGTACTGAACAGCATACTGAGGTGAGGTGGATTGTGTAATGAACAGAGTACCGAGGTGAGGAAGATTGTGTACAGAACAGTGTACTGAGGTGAGGAGGAGTGTGTACTGAACACCGTACTGAGGTGAGGAGGATTGTGTACTGAGCAGCATACTGAGGTGAGGTGGACTGTGTACTGAACAGCATACTGAGGTGAGGAGGATTGTGTACTGACCAGCATACTGAGGTGAGGAGGATTGTGTACTGAACAGTGTACTGAGGTGAGGAGGATTGTGTACTGAACACCGTACTGAGGTGAGATGGATTGTGTACTGAACACCATACTGAGGTGAGGAGGATTGTGTACTGAACAGCATACTGAGGTGAGGTGGATTGTGTACTGAACAGCATACTGAGGTGAGGTGGATTGTGTACTGAACAGCATACTGAGGTGAGGAGGATTGTTTAATAAACACTGTACTGATGTAAGGAGGATTGTGTACTGAACAGCGTACTGAGGTGAGGTGGATTGTGTATCGAACGGCGTATTGAAGCGAGGAGGACTGTGTAATGAACACCGTGCTGAGGTGAGGTGAATTGTGTACTGAACAGCGCACTGAGGTGAGGTGGATTGTGTACCGAAAATGAACTAGTTGAAAGAAAATGTAAAATGGTTCAAGTAAAGAATATATCGTCTCCTTTACCGCCATCTTAACTCACAGGAAAACGACCAGTAGGGTGTCGGGTTCCAGCTAGGGACCGGTTTCCATCCACAACCCTGATCCCCTGTTAACTCACGGTCCTCCAAGGGACTGCCTCGGTGCGCCTTGTTGCAACATCCTGTGCAAACATTTACCTAGCTTAATGCGCACAATTAACACGAAGTATATTACATGGCGTAAGACTCCTTGGAGGCCACTGTCGAGTCTGTGGGGACGACTGTTTGGCATCAAACGCTAGGAAATAAGATTAAATTTAGATTTCTGGGCTGGTGTTTATGTGATGTGAGGAATTGGGAGTGAGGACGACAAGGACTGCATGTTGATGAGCACGTTGCCAAGGGCGGCCGTATATCAGCTAGCCTGCAGGACGGCCATTGCCTGAATAGTCGCACCAGAATGTTGACGGATTTTCTTTATGTATCTCCATCATTATTAAAACAACTTCAGGTCTTTGATGCCGTGTAGTAATTACTCTTGATCATTTAGCTGAATTGATATGTAACGTGTCGTGAATGTCTGTCGTGTTATCACTGATAACCCTGATAATCTGTACGCGACTGTACAGTTGTTTAATACTGTAACACTGTAACATATTGTTTCAGCTGTCTGTTTTTACGCGATCTTTTGGGCAACAAATGAGTATGGTTTTCCTCCGCTGTTTTCGCCACTACAGCAATATCACATCGAATGAGAA